>NC_035436.2:163505069-163805069 GCF_002127325.2 Helianthus annuus
GAAATGAGGTTAACGGGGCTTAAACGTGCCAAAAATGGGCCAAAATACGTGTTTTTGAAGTGCAGGGACCAAAATTGAAAATTCTGGTCTGGGAACCTTAGGCGGGGCGCGTAAGGATTTGCCAAATCCTTAGGCGGGCCGCGTGAACATGTCTGACAGAAAGATTTTGCATTTAATGCAGAATCTGGCCTTTCGTTCGATCAAGGGGCGATGCCTTTTCACCCAACGAAGAGCCAAGGGTCAAGTTCACTGAACTTATCCACTTGGACACATGTACGCACGAGATCAAGGCACGATATTCGATAAAACGATCCTAACGGTTCCACTTTTCCTATAAATACCCCCCCCCCTTTAGTGTAAAATTCACAAAATCAGATCTTAGAGCTCTAAGTTGAAACCATTGTTTCATACCTGAGCTATTTGGTCTTGATTAGCACTCGGGGACCCTCCGTAAGTCTTCTTTCGCTCTTTTATTCGCTTTTCGAGTCCGAAAGTCAACGTTTAGTTGACTTTCTGCATTGACCAGCTTATGGTCGATGCGAAGTTCATGGAACTTCATAACGTGAGCGTGATCACGATGGTTATGGTCCGTAGTAACCATACCTACTGATCACCACGTTATCTAGGCTCAGTGACGAGTCGTAGTTTCGGCCAAAATGTGCATTCTTGCATATTTTGTAACCAAACTACTCGTGGGCATCAAAGCCGTTTGTTTTGATGCCAAACCTGTTTCTAAACTTAGTTAAGCATGTTCTAACATGCTTAGCTCGTCACTTTTAGTTTAGTGCTTATATAGGGTCGTAAGGTAAGCGATTTAAACCATCGCTTATACTTTCGAACCCGACCCATTTGGTCGGTCATTAGGACCCGACCAAACACATTAGGTGACCATAACTATCACCTTACGAGGTTATACCGTGTGGTCGCAATGTTAGGCGTTCCGAACGCGTTCTACGCGAACGACGCGTTAGGGTAGCATAAGCTACCTAAACGGGTCGTGATGGACCGTAAGCACTTAGATTAGGTTTCATTTTAGTATGTAGGCTTTGCTAAGCCATATTACACGAGTCTCCATACTCGTTTGGTTTACGAACCTGCGTACTGTCCGATCCTTCCGATTTGGTCCGGTATATTAACATAAGCTACCTATTAGGTGCCGTTGATATTCCGTGATTTTTAGCATTATCCGGTTATTATATAAGGAATCCAAAGCAATCTCAGGTGAGTACATTGAACCCCTCTTTTACTGTTTTCCAAACTGTTTTGGGGTGAAGCATGTGTACCTATCTGTTATTTTCATGATTTCAAAGTATAATTGATTATACATGTTAGTATTTATCTTTTTGACAAACAAAAAGACTATCTATGGTTTAAACACTGATTTCTCAAAGATTTCAAAAGTAATTGTTGGAGTAGTACTTATTTTGTTCACCAGACCGATTGGTAGTATGATATAGCGCTATAGGACTAGACACCCCATTCCTGTTGTCATGGAATGTCTGAAACCAATTTGTTTCTCCATCCAAATAGGGATTTCCTTTGTGGTATCCTTATAGTCTCAAAGGTGTAGTTTGATGCACCAGGTCTGAATGAATTCTTAAATCGCACCTTTAAAGTATATTTTGATATACTCCCAAAAAGTATAGTTTGATATACTCTCATGTGTGGTAGTGTACAGAACCAACATATATTTTGTAATCATCCAAAGCATATTGTGATATGTTACTTACATAACTAAAACATAGTTTAATATGTTATTTATCACATCCAAAGCATATACTGATATGTTAGTTACAAGACTAAAACATGGTTTAATGTGTTATTTATAAATCCAAGGTATACTTGTAATATACTACTGAAAACTATTATTTTGAACAACTAAAGTATATTTAATATACTATCTATCAAACGATTTGGTTTTGGTTAGTGTTTAGATAACGGAACGAGTGTAATGTGATGAAAACATGGTAGATACGCCGCTGGTACTTCTTATATATAAGTGTTTTCATTGCATTACATACCGTGGCGTTATTTAGTACACTTGGGTTAACAATATTGGAACTGAAATATATTTTAATATATTACTTATTCAACTTTCTTAAAACCAAGGCATATTTTATATATACCATAAACGTTTTATTAAAACATTGTTTTCCAAACAACTTAACTTATACAAACTCATTTTACATGGTTATTCAGTTAACCATACATTATTCTCTTATTTATACATATCATCTGATCCTATCGTTTTTCAAATGATTTACAAGACAAAGCAAATTTACAAAGTTCATGACTAAACATTTTCTCAAACATAAGTCATGAACTCCGTTTTCACAAAACCTATGTATCTCACAGGCATTTTTATGCTGACGTACCTATTTTTACACATGTTTCAGGTGCTGTCTTGAGATGATTGTTGATACATGCTACATTTAGGATGGACTCGTGCCTTAGCAACTTTAAAACTTGGAAGATCATAGTTGTACTTATGTGATTGTAATAGAACAACGAGTTCATTTAATCAATAAAACAATATTTAAATTTCCATGTGTTATGAAACAATGATTCTGTTACAACACTCCCCGACGTTTCCGCCACGTTTTGTATGTTCTACGTGGTCGGGGTGTGACAATTTCGTCCCGAAATTTTAAGTTATGCTTCTAGATGCAGGGTTCTTAGGAAATAAGTGGGGGTATTTCTCTTTCATTCGGTCCTCACGCTCCCAGGTGTATTCAGGACCATGTCTGGCATTCCAACAAACTTTGACGAGCTTGACACTGCTCCGGCGGGTCTTGTTCACTTTCCAATCCGTAACCTCAACAGGTTCTTCAACGAAGTGGAGCGTGTCGTCAACATGAATTTCTTCGGTAGGAATGACAACGGTATCTTGAGTTGGACTTTTCTTCAAATTGGATACATGAAATGTATCGTGAACTCCATTTAGTTCAGCAGGTAAATCCAACTTGTATGCTACTAACCCGATTCTTTCCAAGATTCTGAACGGACCAATATACCGTGGATTCAACTTTCCACGCTTCCCGAAGCGTGTCACACCCTTCCAGGGTGATACCTTCAACAAAACCATATCACCTACCTCAAACTCTAGAGGTTTTCTTCTTCGATCCGCATAACACTTTTGACGATCACGAGCCGCATTGATGCGATCTCGGATCTGTGCGATCTTATATGTGGTTTCCTGGACCATACAGGACCAACCAATTGTCTATCACCTACGTCAGACCAACAAAGCGGTGATATGCACTTGCGGCCATAAAGAGCTTCGAATGGCGCGGCACCAATACTGGTGTGGTAGCTTTTGTTGTATGAAAATTCGACCAGTGGCAAATGCTTATCCCAGCTACCGCCCAAATCCATAACACACGCTCTCAGCATGTCTTCCAAAGTCTGTATCGTCCGTTCGCTTTGCCCGTCGGTCTGCGGGTGAAATGCGGTGCTCAGATTCAATTGTGAGCCAAAAGCTTCTTGGAAGGATTGCCAAATCCTTGATACGAACCTTCCGTCTCTATCAGAGATGATTGAGAGAGGTACTCCATGGCGCGTAACGATTTCTCTCATGTAAATTTCAGCCAACTTGCTCGTATTATCCTTCTCCCTGATAGGTAAGAAATGTGCAGATTTCGTTAATCGGTCCACTATTACCCAAATAGTGTCATGGCCTCTTGGCGTTCTTGGCAACTTTGTAATAAAATCCATGGAGATTTGTTCCCATTTCCACTTGGGAATTTCTGGTTGTTGCAGAAGTCCTGAAGGCTTCTGGTATTCCGCTTTCACTTTAGCGCACATTAAACATTTTCTCACATAAACAGCAACATCGCCTTTCATCTTAGGCTACCAATAGTAATCCTTGAGATCTTGGTACATCTTATCCGCTCCTGGATGTATAGAGTACCGTGATTTGTGAGCTTCATCAAAAATAACTTTCCTTAAACCTCCAAACAGAGGAACCCAAATCCTTTTCTCAAAACATAACGTTCCTTCCTCGTTTGGCACCAATTGCTTCTCCATCCCACAGAGATATTCTTCTTCAAGGTTTCTTTCCTTAAGAGCTTCTTTCTGCGCGGCACGAATGCGTAGAGAAAGGTCTGTTTGGATAATCATCTCTAAAGCTCTAACCCTTATGGGCTTGATCCTTTCTTTTCGACTTAGGGCATCGGCGACCACATTCGCCTTCCCTGGATGATACTTTATCTCGCAGTCGTAATCGTTCAACAACTCAACCCATCGTCTCTGTCTCATATTCAACTCCTTCTGGTTGAATATTTGTTGTAGGCTCTTGTGATCTGTAAAGATTGTACATTTCGTACCATATAGGTAGTGTCTCCAGATCTTTAATGCAAAAATCACTGCGCCTAGTTCCAAGTCATGCGTGGTATAGTTCTTTTCATGTACCTTCAGCTGGCGTGACGCGTAAACAATAACCTTCTGGCGTTGCATCAACACGCAACCCAATCCTTGACGTGAGGCGTCACAGTATACCACGAAATCGTCAGTACCTTTCGGTAGTGCTAAGATTGGCGCATTGCAGAGCTTATCCTTCAATATCTGGAATGCTTCTTCCTATTTGATTCCCCAATCAAACTTCTTATCTTTCTGCGTGAGGAGCGTCAATGGTTGAGCGATTTTTGAAAAATCCTCAATGAACCTTCGATAATAGCCAGCCAAACCCAAGAATTGTCGAATCTCGGTTGGCGTCTTTGGCGTTTCCCAATTCTTAATCGCTTCGATCTTGGTTGGAACCACATGGATTCCATCTCCATTCACCACGTGTCCAAGGAACTGGACTTCGCGTAGCCAAAACTCGCACTTAGAGAATTTGGCATACAGCTGTTCCTTCTTCAGCAATTCCAAAATGGCTCTTAAATGCTGTTCGTGCTCAGCCTTTGTCTTCGAATAAATCAAAATGTCGTCGATAAACACAATCACGAACTTATCCAAGTACGGCTTGCAAACTCTATTCATCAAATCCATGAACACTGCAGGTGCGTTTGTCATCCCAAACGGCATGACTAGAAACTCGTAGTGTCCATATCGAGTTCTGAAGGCTGTCTTCGGGATACTCTCCTCTTGTATCCTTAACTGATGGTATCCAGATCGAAGATCGATCTTAGAGTAAAAGCTTGAACCTTGCAGTTGGTCGAATAGATCATCGATCCTTGGCAGAGGGTATCTATTCTTGATCGTCAGCTTGAACTCCCGATAGTCAATGCACATTCGAAAACTACCGTCCTTCTTCTTGACAAGCAAAACTGGAGCTCCCCAAGGCGAGAAGCTTGGTCGGATAAATCCCTTGTCTAACAACTCTTGAAGTTGTGTCGACAGTTCTTGCATCTCAGACGGGGCAAGTCTATAAGGTGCCTTAGCCACAGGTGTAGCGCCTGGGACTAAATTGATGCGAAACTCTACTTGCCTCTGAGGCGGCAATCCAGGCAAGTCCTCTGGGAAGACTTCTGGATATTCCCTCACGACAGGGATGTCTTCGATCTTTGGTTCTGCAGTTTTCTTATCCACAATGTGTGCCAGGAAGGCAGCACATCCCTTCTGTAAACACTTTCGCGCTTTCAGACAGCTGATAATTCTAAAAGGCGTATCACGCTTCTCTCCATGAACCACAATGGTCTCACCATCATTGGTTGGGATACGAACGACCTTTTCGTGACAAACTATCTCAGCCTTGTTGCCTGATAACCAATCCATTCCTACCACCACGTCGAAGCTTCCCAATTGGACGGGTAGTAGATCCAGAGAAAACTCACGCTCTCCCAATTCGATCACACAGCCTCTGACAACTTCATTGGCTTCTACTAACTTTCCATTAGCCAATTCGATTGAGTACGGAATATCTAACTTACTAGCGGCTAACCCAAGCATATTCTTAAACTCTAATGATACGAAGCTATAATCGGCACCAGTATCAAATAAAACGGATGCATAGCGTTGGTTTACAGGGAACGTACCAGTAACGACATTGGGATCCTGGCGCGCTTCCCTTGCTTCAATATTGAACACTCTTCCACGGGCTTGGTTTAACTCTGGGCAGTTCCTCTTGTAGTGCCCAACATCACTACAGTTAAAGCATCCAGGTCTTTTCCCGTTTCCACCACCATTTCCAGCTTGATTATTCCTTTGATTACGATTCACAGTGCCCGCTTGATTCGCATTGTTGCCTCGATTCCCATTACCTCCAATGTTTCCTTGTGGGCGATTTCCATTACCACCCCGGTTATTATTTCTGTTTCCAAATCCTCCCTGGCCGCCCTGGTCAACAGTGGCCCAACAAGAATCCTTCAAGTGGCCAGGTTTCCCACATGCTTCACACACTTTCAAACCACACCGGCCAGAATGGTGACGTTGGCAGGTGTTGCACTTGGGCTGAGTGCCCATATACCCCTTTCCTTTCTTCCCACTACCAGCTGTAACCTGAGCTGGCGCGCTTATCTCTCCTTTCTTAACAACCCCACTGGTGCCTTGCTTGAAGTTCGAGAACTTCCGCTTGTTACCTCCGGACGACTCGACGTGAGTCTCTTTCCTCTTTGCCTCGATCTCATCGAACTTGTTCAGGCAGATAGCCTCCTCAGTGAGAGCCACGCTCAGATCAATCGCCTCAGTAATCGTTGCAGGCTTGGAGGAGGTCACCATGCTTATGATTTGGGGAGCTAAACCCCAAATGAAGCGTTCAATCCGCTTGAATTCTGGAGTTACCATATAAGGTACCACATGCGATAAGTCATGGAACCTCTGAACATATTCCGCGATCTTTGGACCTTCCATTTTCAAATGCCAGAACTCAGTTTCCAGTCTTTGGATTTCAGCGCGAGAGCAATACTTTTTGCGCATAAGTTCCTTCAGTTCGGTCCATGTTAGTGCGTAGGCAGCAGCTTCACCAAGAGTCTGCACTTGCAAATTCCACCAAGATAGGGCTCCATCCAAGAATAGCCCAGAAATGTAGGTGACTTGCTGGTCTGGTGCACATTTGCTCATGCGAAGAACAGATTCAGTTTTCTCGGCCCAACGAACAAAGGCGACAGCACCTCCAGTGCCATCAAAGTTGACAGGCTTGCAGTCTAGAAACTGCTTGTAGGTGCACCCTGCACATACGTTACAACATATGAATGGCATTAACATCTTTGCTAGAGATATCCAATTAGGTCATGGTATGTCTTAATGACTTAGTATTACCATGAGGTGGATTGTTGTTGCCAGTATTGCTAGAGTTACTTCCACTAGTCCCTCCTTGAGAGGCGGCGTATTGCGCGATGGCAGCAGCGATGATTTGCTGGAGTTCTGCCTCGTTGGTAGGCATCGGCGTTTGACGTCTCGGCATCTTCTAAAAGATGTGTTCACGTTGGTCAGGCCATAGTAAAGCGTACGTATATAATGATAGTAATAGTACATAACATCTCATGTTATAAATAGGCCAATCACATAACATCCCATGTTATAAATACATCAATCACACAACATCCCATGTCATAAAAATATAAATTACCAAACAAACATCAAATATGATGAGAATAATGCGATTGCCATATATCGAGACCACATAGTAAGTGTACAAGTACATCATAATGTCATACAACATCAATGACTAAGGGCGACATCACCCTAGTCCAAAACTATATCAAATCAGTGTCAATACATCCCATATACATGATCAACAAAAGTCAGAATCAGAATGTAGTCTCCAAAAATGCTGTGCAGTCAAAGCAATCGCCGTCTTCTCACCAACGTCTACCCATACGGTACTGAAGAGCTCTACACTGATGGCGGTGGAGGAGGGGGAAAATGGGTGTAGAACAAACGACGCAAATGGAGCCAGTCCTCCTCCATGGCTCTCTGGGTACGCAACCAAGAAGCAACCTGCTGCTCTAATGCCAAAAGGCGTGCAGCATAGTCCGGTGGTAAAGGTCGAGGGTGCTGCGAAGAAGTAGGGTGGGTCTGACCCTGACACTGGCATGGCGGTGGCTGAGCTCTCTCAAGCTCCTGAATGCGCCGTGTGTGTGCCTCGTGCTGGACAACAAATGACATCAAAACGTCCTCAATAGAGTATCCCATGTGGAAAGGACGGTAGGGGTCGGTCGGTGGCATAACAGGTGGTGATGACCAAAGGAATGGCTCACTGGCTGGATCGAAAGGTGGCACAGAGAATGGTGGAACAGGGGGTATAGTAGTAGAAAACTGTGGTACCACTGGGATAGGTGCCGGTATGTGTCCAAAAGGATGAGCCGAAGAACCCTCTCCAGGTCGAGCTGGAGGTGTAAACTGAGGGAACGAAAAAGAGGTATCAACGTGACGTGTATCGATAACAGGAGGGGGAATAGGTGGAATCTCATCATCAGCAGGAATCCACCCATGTTGGGCATGCTCATCTCGTGGGTCAATCTGTGCCTCAAAAAGTGCTCGATCAAACTGCACAGGCATGGGGTCAAGATGGGGTGCAACAAGAGGGTCAACAGGTATATCAGCGATAAGTCGGGGATCAACATGATCAGCAGCAACAATATGATCGCCCTCCAACAAGGAGCATCGACAGGGTCAACAGCAACCACATGGTCACCCTCTAAAAGTGGAGCATCAACCGGGTGATCATCAATGGGTGGGTCAGCAATCACAGGATCAATAACGGGTGCGCCAGCATGAACGGGGTCATGCCCAAACACTGGGTCTGGAGCGGCCACTTGCTCGAGGGCCATGGCAGGCTTGGGGTCAACGAACTCCATATCAAAATCTGCATCGTCAGCGAATGCAGGGTCAACTGGGTCTATTGGGTCAACCAGGGGCTGATCCAAGTGGATGAACTCTATCTCCTGGTCTGGGTCGAATCCTAGGGGAAAGACAGGATCGGAATCCTCCTCAACATCGTGGTCGAAAGCAAAGCTCGGAGCAGGGGCAATAGAGGATGCTCTATCTGGGTCTGAACCGTGAGAAAAGTGCTGCGCACTCTGAGTGTGTGAAGGTGCGGAGGCCACAGACTCGAAAGAGTCTGGGACCGGAGAGTGAGCAGGTGACTCCTCAGCGGGAGCATCTGCGATCAACAAAAGATCTCCAGCAGCTAGAAGGGCCTCGCCCTGAACCTCATCCTCTAGGGGCTCATCATCAAACAGATCGACGTCGCCATCAGCGTCAGCGTCGAGAAGCATATCATACGCAGGATATGAAGCAAGTGGTATGGGAGCAGGGATCTCTACAAGCGGTAGGTCCTCGGCCAAAGGGCCATCAGCGAGCTCAACAGCCTCGTCAGGTAACGCAAAGGGCTGAAAGTCATCCTCGTCTGTGCTAGTAACGTCGGATGTGTGAACCTCACGCTCTGAAGACTCTAGGTCGTCTGATACAATAGGTCTAGGGCCCGTGGTGTCTGAATCACATACGCAGGTCGTATGGCACTGGTGATTCATGATGTCTGTAACGCCAACACAAGTATGCGCAAATAATCAGTCATACAATCAGGTAAATAGATTAGTCACCAATTTAAGCAATCAAATAATTCTCCTAGTCCCACTAGCTTCCCAGCCTCCCAGACTGCTCTTCCTAGTCCCACTAGCCAAATTTTCCCAGTCTCTCAGACTGCTCTTCCTAGTCCCACTAGCCAAATTTTTCCCAGCCTCTCAGACTGACTCCCTAGTCCCACTAGACAACTACCTCGGTCTCTTAGACCGAGCCTTGGCCTCCCAGACCGAGCCTCAGCCTCCCAGACTGAGCCTATAAATAATAAATAAAATGTGCTCAACATTTGTTTATAAAAACGTTTTGGATCTGGACTTAAGTGGTATGCAGTAAAAATGTTTTCGTGAGAGCCCTAGTGATCATAGTCTAGACTCGAGAAGGAATCCTAGTTCGCTATGATCAGAGCTCTGATACCAAGCTGTCACACCCTGGCTTTGCGGAAGCGTGGTTAATTTTGGTGTGACTTCTTAATACCATAGCTTAACTATAACAAGCTATATGAAATAAAAACCATGCAAGATCATCCATTTAATTAAGTTTTAAAAAAACCAAATACAACAACATTGTCTCAACGGAAACACATCCTAACAACATAAACAGTGTTCAACAGACACAAATATCAACATGACATAAACATAGTTTAAGGACTGTGACTTGTCCAGGAAAGAGTCACATCCCCTAAACCCGGATGACCTCGTAACTAGTGCAGCGGGAAAACATGTCATACTGCGCCAGATCCTTTAATTCCCTGAAATACATGTAAGTTGCAAAATCAACAATAATGTTGAGCGAGTTCATGTGTAAGTGAGTAAATAAACCTTTGTATGTACAAAAACCCTGGTATGTAGCAAATAAGGAAAAAGAGATCACCAATGGTTTGCAAGGCCATTGATATGTGTGAAGTGCAAGTAGGAAGACTCAAACCTAGCGGATTTATGCGTTGGCACAAAGTCACCCCGAGGTCCGTACTGTTGGGCCTGGGGCTGGGCTCGCTACACCCAGATAGATCTACCGCTCCTGTCCCTCGGTCCTACCCTGAGGATTAATGGCCTCAAGTTTCCGCCTAACCACTCACATGATCTAAGTAGTAAAACCTCCTTACGCTAACCATACCATGTATAAAGTACTCAGAAATATAGTAACATGTATTTCACCCCCGCAGTTTAGAAAACTGAAAACAGTTAAGAGAAAAGGGGGACATGAACTCACAGTGGTGCGTCTCTACCAAGTATACCTCCTGATCAAGCAGCTGTGCGACGACCTACACATACTAACTCTATTAGACGGACGGCCGTGCCTTAGCTTTATGGTTTAAGTTTTTGGGAAATAGTTAGACAACTATTTCGTGTTTACATTCTGTATATACTTGGTAATTATTTCCTTCCCAAGGATGGGGGATTTAATACATGTGCGTTCGTATAGCTTCGGAATATATTATTAAGTCTTACTTAATATATATTTTACTTCTTATTCCAAAATATAAATATTCTTCCCAAAAATATTATATTTTAATACATGTGATTTTTCCAAAATAATACCTTGACAAAAATACGCGTTCATAAATATTTCCTTAAATGTGTAAGTTACGTTTTAAAGATCGAGTGGTAATAATAATTACCGGTGTAACTTAAATAATTATTGCGAAGGCGTTCGTATTATTTTGGAGTCGTTAACACGATAATATTATTTTTACCCTAAAAATAATATTTGTATATTTCACAAAATAATCACAAACACATAACAAATGACGTTATGAAAAATATATACTAAATATATATTTACGAAGTTTTATTTTGTGAAATCCCACCTTCGATATTTTGTAAATAAAGTCGTGGCGAAATCTATAATTTGAAAACATGTCAAAAATGTATTTCTAACACTTATAGTGAAAATATTTCTAAGTGTTAGGTTTTTGGAAAAATTTCGCCAGAGTTTCCCCTGTAACTGGAGGTGGCCACGCTTTCAAGCGTATCATTTTCTTTTATAAATCAAACCAACAATTTTCTTATTTAATCAAAACAACGTTCAAAGCAACAAACTAGTCAATAAATATGTAAATCGCAAGAATCACATGAACTTGTAGTTTTTCCAAAACTATGAAGTAAATCCCATTACTTTTAGTGGATCTTTATATATATCAATCCGGTTTCGTAAAAAGCCTCGTTTTTAAAGAAATTCCATCTTTACAACTTATGGTAAAATTTGACAAAACTAGTTCTTTGTCGAAACTTAATGTTACAAAAGTGTTTACACACTTGTGTGTTTAAAAATCATTCTTGATCATCTAAGATCCAGCTTTAGAAAAATATGATTTCTTGGACACTTGGTCCTTTGAAAATACCGCTTGTAGATCCGTAGATCTACTAGTTTTAAACACTATTTCATAAGTAAAGTCGCTTTTACACAAGTTCAAGTTTCGTGTGTGGTAGAGTTTCATCATTTAACCCTTGTTATACTTAAACAAACCCTATGTCATGATCCATGATCATGACCAACCCGGGTTAAACGATGATCCGAGCTACCACAACATAGATCGGGCCCAAATAATAACACAAAACAAATCCTACATGATTTACACAACAATCTAGCTTTTAACCATCATCTTTAGCATTTTTAGAGGACTTTTTCATATCACTTTGTAAGTTCATGAATTTTAACCGTCACATATCGTTTTAACCACTTTAAAATAGTTCGAGAGTGCGTTTATAGCAACTTACTACTAGCTCGAGGCTAGGGAAGATTCTAGATGCAAAAAGAGTGGATAAAAGCAATGAGAAGAGGTCCTTCGCCTTCCGAATACACCAAGCCTCCTCGTATGTGATCCTTAGCACTTGTAGTTACTTGGAATAGCTTGAACAAAACTTGAAAGATGGATGGATGATATAGGGGGTTCGGCCGAGAGCTCTTTGAGAGAGAGAGAGAGAGTGTTTTGTGGTGAGTTGTGTGATGAATGTTATGAAGCTCTTCGATTGGATAGTAATCCGTTAAAGCGTTTAACAAAGCTTTAAAGTGTCGTTTATCTTAATTTTAGTGACACAACTTATCCCCGACACTTTGGAAAGTGTCTAGTAATATTTTTCTCATGTTTTGGCACTTTATTAGTTAGCTAAAAGCTGAATTTTTAGTTAAAGTGCTGAATTTTGTACTTAGAGTACGTTTTAGGCACATCCTGTCACTGTAACTTATTCCTAGAGACGCAGTTCTACAATCCTTGTATCTCTACACTCACTGTTAGTGTAGTAAACTATCTCGGGCTCATACAGGCCTTAGAGGTGTTAGTGTAGTAATGTCTATCGCCTCCGTCATTTCCGTTCGTAGCAGAAACAGAAGAACTTTAGTGATTATAATGTAATATCTTGTTACTAAAAGGCAAGGTGGCATTATTGTAAATAAGGAAAGATTCCTTATCACCTTGGCCTATAAATAGAACCATTAGGGTTCTCATTTAGGACTTTTTGCCATTTTACACCTTGGAGCTTAGAGGTTAGAGAGAGAAAGTAGAGAGAGAAAGGCAAAAGGTGATTCGTGTTGCTTGTATACTTTCATACATTTCTATAGAATCACAGATTGATTACGTCTCGTGTGTTTCGGTCGTTCACGTTCACGGATTCCGCACGTCGAACGTGTCATACGCAATCGTTTCGGAGTCAAACCGGTCCTAACAAGTGGTATCAGAGCAGGAGCTCGATTGCACGGATTCCGCACGTCGAACGTGTCATACGCAATCGTTTCGGAGTCAAACCGGTCCTAACAAGAGGCAGTGCATGCCTGGTGCTGGCTATATCAGCATGTTTAATAGGTTATCCGTTTATTGTGCTACTGTGCTTTTGGTGCATCAAGGTTGTCACTAGGGTGCTGTAAGCAAAACATGGAGTGACAGTAAGTAAAGTATGATGCAAGTAAATACATGTATCAGCATTCAAGTAGCAGTTTATCCACAAGTTCAGGTAAGCACAGTAATTAAGCAGTAATTAATTATTAATTAAGTCGTACGGATACCTGGTTTAGTGAGGGTTGTCACAATTGATGTAGGACAAAAAGGATCATATGAACTTGTTTGATTATTGAAGAAATTCTAGATGAACTAGTTAGATTATGTACTAGAATAATTGTGTTTAGTATCCTACTAATGCGAAACCCGCCAAGTGTTCGATTAAATGCTTAAGAGAATATATATGTGAAATTCAGAAAATTATGATAATGTTGCTTTATGATAGATTATGTAAATAATGAAATGATGTTTGAATGGACTAAATGATGGAACGAATATGTTATTGTAGGCGTGGAAGAAGAAAGCTCAAATGCTAGGAAAACGGAAAACGCACAAGATCGAGGTACGTCATATTCCGGCATAAAATTTATTTAGTTGTTCAATGTTTTTGTTTAAAAAAAAAAGTTAGACTTTGCTATGTTATTGTAAAAATGAAGTAAGCAGCCTAACCCGTGTGAACGGGTTATTGGGAATGAATGTTTATGAAAGGAAAATAGGATAGTCGGTTTGTTTAAAACAAACCAAGAAAATGTATGTTATTACAAAGGAAAAAGGAAAGTAATGATTTAAATCCGTTGTAGACGAATTGATATGAATGAATGTAAATGTGATGAAAGGGATGTTTTCGATTCGTTATAAACGAACCGAATGGATGTTTATGTATGCTTGCAAATGTCCGTTATAACGGATTAAGGAATGGCAAGTTTTATCTCAAGTATGAGATAGTATGTTTTGACCCGTTTCACCGGGTAAGAAGATGAATGTATGATATGAAAGTATAAATCGGATTAGTTGGATTATTAGTCATGAATTAATATAACTGACGAAGTTCATTTATATGATGTTGTAGGTAATCCTCAACTTAGGCGGCACGGCGACTTGGAGCGAACACATGAACGAATCATGGCCATCATGCGCTTCCGCAATTTTGATTCGAAATTTTGGGTTGAAAATACCTTGTTGTGAATAACCTTGTTAGTAGCTAGTCTTTTAAAACGTAATGCTAAGTCATTGCCGTGTCTTTGAATGGGTCGTAGTTTTGGTTGTAAAGATGATGGTTAAAACAGGGATACGTTCGTTATATGCACGGGCCATGCCCAAATTTTGTCAAAAATTATATATTAATATTATAAATATCCTTACTTTCGAATGTAAAAAGAATGGGCGTTTCAAAAAGTTCAAATCTCTAATGTCTTTTGGTAGCCATTTTGTTACCTGAAAAGCGGGTCTTACAAGTTGGTATCAGAGCCTAGGTTTGAGGGATTCGAACACGATAGAGTGCTTGAACTCAAACCGAAAGCTCAACTGAAGGTGTGTTCGTTCCGAAGCGCTATGCAAGTAAGTAAATTGTAAACTTTGAATATACATATATTAGAGATGAAAAAGGGAATTTTTAGGCAAATTTCTTAGAAACTAAGTTTTTAAAGCATATGATGATGTTAAACGGGTCCGTATTTAAATTACCAATGCATAGGAAAAAGAATTACAAAAAACGGACCTGTAGATTGAAAGTTATGAGAGTTTCAAGTTGATTTAGAATAAAAAAACTGGAGCTGGGCAAATGCAGGATTTTGCAACAGACTTGCTGGAAATGTGGTTCCCCCGCGCCACGTGACATAATCCAGGGTTCCTGGCGCGACACGCGACAGCGCTCGCGGGGCGCGATATAATTAAGGCAATCTGTCGCGTGCCGCGAGAGACCCTAAAACATTCAAAAAAAATATTTTTATTATTTTGAATGCGGGACTCGCTCTAGTCGGTTTCTAAGGCCCCACAATCAATATTAAGGTCATTCGTATATTAAAAATGATAAGGGAACCATAAACGAAGGGAGAAATGGTAAATTGTTATGATGAAAGATTATGGTCAAAGCGATACAACATGATCGTCAATGACGATAATGTATGAAGTATAAATTATAAATGGAATGTAGTGTGGTAACACAAGTTAATATGGTGGAGTAAAAGTGTGAAAAGAACTCCAAATTAATATGATGAATATTTTATGTAGATAACGGACACAGGAAATGTAAACGATGCCGAAGTAGCGCGACAAGAAGCATTCGATAATAAGGTCATGGAAGCAGCAGAAAAGGTTATACATGCTAACCTTCCCTAGTTAGCTCAAGAAGTCGAAAGCCGTGTCTTAGGAGTGGTAGATGCTATGATAACTAGTAAAATTGAGGAGTTAAAAGAGATGATTGAGGGGTCTAAAAGTAAGGGTAAGGAACGAAGGTGTACGTACAAGGATTTCATGTCGTGCCATCCCACAACTTATGATTGCAAGATTGATCCGATAGCATGCCAAAGATGGATCTCAAACATAGAGGCAGTGTTCATACGCAGTCGATGTGATAAGGAAGACCAAGTGATATTCGCTACTGGTCAACTAACCTTGCAAGCGAAAGATTGGTGGGACACGTATTGCAAGGAAATAGGTGAGGATAAGCTTCAAGAGATGACTTGGCAGGAATTCAAGGAGCCTTTTCTAAGATATCATTGTCCTCAGTCAGCCATCGATAAGATACAGGAGGATATCTTACGCCTCCGATAGAAAAACGAAACAATCAACGAGATTACAAACACCTTTCTGGATAAGATGAAGTTTTGTGGAGATTTTGTGAAGACAGAAAGAATGAAAATCAATCGCTATCATGGCATATTATAGGAAGAATATAGGGAGTTTATCACTCCCACAAAATGTGAAACTCTCGATGAGCTTATCAATCTGGCTCGGGATAGAGAACTTGAACTCAAAAGACAAAAGGAGCATGGTGAAAAGAGATCGGCGGAAAAAGGGACCAATTCAAGTCCGTCTAAGAAGGCGAAGTTTCAAGAGCATGGTAGGAAGGATAAGTCAAAGGGCGGTATTACCCCTTGCAAAACATGTGGGAAACTTCATACTGGGGAGTGCCTTTTAGGCAAGAAGGGGTGCTATAAATGTGGTGAGGAGGGACATCCGTCCTACAAATGCCCTAACAACCCGAAGACTTGTTTCAACTGTTTTCAAAAGGGGTATATTAAATCAGAGTGCCCTAAACTTCAGCAAGGATCAAAGAAAGAGGAGAAGAAGGAAGAGGGCTCAAGGGAGGATGTTCTAAATCACATCCGAAGAAGCTAAAGTTCATCCGAATGTAGTTTCAGGTATCTTTTTATTAAACTCCATGCCAATTTATGTTTTGTTCGATACCGGAGCTACAATGTCGTTTATTTCAAGTGAAATAGTAAATCATGCCTCGTTTAAGATTGAACGAATGTCGGTACCCTTAGAGGTAGAGATAGCCGATAGTAAGAACTATTTATTACACGAGATTTGTAGAAATTGCAAGTTCACTATAGAAGATGAAGAATTTGATATCGACCTCATACCTATGGTTTTGGGGGAATTTAAAATGATAGTGGGTATGGATTGGATGGCCCAACACCATGCGGAGATTAATTGTGAAGCTAAAACAGTACTTGTTCAATCTCCAAGTGGAAGGCGATTAAGTATACAAGCGAGAGAAATGTGGAAGCGAAACTCTGTACCCTCGTTCAAGCCATTAAGTATGTACTTAACGGGAGTAGGGCATACCTAGCTTATGTGGTAGACGCTCAACAAAGCCCCCGAAGCTTGAAGATGTTGAGATCGTCAACGAATTTCCGGAGGAATTACCGGGACTCCCTCCCGAACGAGAAATAGAGTTTCGCATTGAATTAAATTTGGGTGCAAAACCGGTAGCGAAAGCCCCGTATAGATTGGCCCCCACTGAGATGCTGGAGTTAATGACACAATTACAAGATCTACTTGATAAGGGCTTTATACGCCCGAGTGTGTCACCTTGGGGAGCACCTGTATTATTTGTAAAAAAGAAGGATGGGTCGATGCGCATGTGTGTCGACTATAGGGAACTGAACAAAATAACCACAAAGAACCGTTACCGCTTACCCAGAATTGACGAACTTTTCGATCAATTACAAGGGGCAAATTGGTTCTCAAAGATAGACGTGCGTTCGGGATATCATCAAGTCAGGGTATGAGAAGAAGACATTGCAAAAAATGCATTTAGAACCCGATATGGATATTACGAGTTTCTAGGTATGTCCTTTGGGTTGACGAACGTGCCAGCAGCATTTATGGATCTTATGAACCGGGTATGTCGACCCATGCTAGATAAATCTGCGATCGTGTTCATAGATGATATTCTAGTCTTTTCACGAAGCAAGGCTGAACATGCGAGATACTTGCGTGAAGTACTTGAAATTCTCCATAAGGAAAAACTTTATGCAAAATTTTCAAAGTGTGCCTTTTGGCTCAGAGAGGTGCAGTTTCTGGGTCACGTGATAAATTCGGAAGGTGTTTTAGTAGATCCGTAAAAAATCGAGGCCGTGATCAAGTGGGTTTCCCCAAAAAATCCAACTAAAATAAGAAGTTTTCTAGGTCTCGCGGGGTATTATAGAAGGTTCATACAGGAATTCTCGAAGATAGCGTTACCCTTAACAAAACTGACGAGGAAGAAAGAGAAGTTTGTATGGGGTAAAGAACAGGAAGAAACCTTTCGAATGTTAAAGGAGAAACTGTCGAGTCCCCCGGTCTTAACATTACCGGATGGGACAGAAGACCTGGTTGTTTATTCAGATGCCTCACAGCAGGGTTTAGGGTGTGTTTTGATGCAAAGAGGAAAGGTTACCGCATATGCTTCACGACAATTAAAACCACATGAATTAAACTACCCAACACACGATTTAGAATTGGCAGCGGTAGTGTTCGCCTTAAAGATTTAGAGGCACTATCTATATGGTACGAGATGTACAATCTACTCGGATCACAAAAGCCTTAAATATTTCTTCGAACAGAAAGATTTAAATATGATGCAGCGGAGATGGTTAGAACTTATCAATGATTACGATTGTGATATCCATTATCACCCGGGAAAGGCGAACGTGGTGGCAGATGCGTTAAGCCGAAAAGAGTATCCACCTCCGATTCAAGTAAAATCCATGAAGATGATAGTTACACCACACTTACTTGAAATGATACGAGACTCCCGAATTAAGTCACTTGGAGCGGAAGACCCAAAGAAAGAAAGAATGAAAGGTATAGCCGAAAAATTAGAAGAAAATTCGATCGGACTCAAAACAAGATTCGGTCGAATTTGGATACCACGGTTTTGCGAAGTCAAGACTGCGCTACTCGAGGAAGCTTATAGGTCACGGTATTCAATCCATCCCGGGGCAACAAAAATGTACCGGGACTTGAAGACCAATTATTGGTGGCCGGGTATGAAACGCGATATTGTTAAGTATGTCGCGAAATGCTTAACATGCTCCAAAGTGAAAGCAGAACATCAAAAACCATACGGGGAATTACAACCTTTAGAAATTAGTGTATGGAAATGGGAGGAAATAACGATGGATTTGGTGACCAAGCTTCCTAGAATGAAAAAGGGGCATGATACAATATGGGTAATCGTAGACCGACTTACAAAAAGTGCCCATTTTCTACCTATTCGAGAGGCTTACTTTTCTGAGAGAATGGCAGAAATTTATATGAATGAGATCATATCTCGACACAGGGTGACCGTGACAATCGTCTCGGATCGGGATACTAGATTTACCTCTCGTTACTGGCAGAAGTTTCATGAGAGTGTGGGCACGAAGTTACACATAAGCACCGCCTATCACCCTCAGACCGACGGTCAGTCAGAAAGAACCATTCAAACACTTGTCGATATGTTGAGAGCGTGTGCCTTAGACTTTGGGGGAAGTTGGGATGACCATTTACCACTAGTGGAATTCTCTTATAATAATAGTTACCATAGTGGCATTCAAATGGCTCCTTATGAATTACTATACGGGAGAAAATGTAGGACTCCCGTATGTTGGGGTGAAGTAGGGCAAAGGGAGCTTGCACCAAGTGATTTAATAGCAGTGACAAATGAAAAGATTGATTTGATTAGAGCTCGACTGAAAGCAGCTCAGGATCGGTAAAAAGCTTATGCGGACAAGAGAAGGCGTCCTATCGAGTTTCAACTCGGAGATTATGTTTTGCTGAAAGTATCTCCATGGAAGGGTATAATCCGCTTTCGTAAACGGGGTAAGTTAGGTCCTCGTTATATTAGACCGTTTAAAATTTTGGCTCGAGTCGGAAAGGTTGCATGTCGTTTAGAATTGCCATCTACACTAGACGAGATTCACAATACCTTCCACGTATCGCAATTAAGAAAGTGCCTTGCGGATGAAACGGCGTTTGTGCCTCTTGACGACATTGAATTGGATGAGGGCTTAAATTATGTCGAAAGACCGATAGCATTAAAGATGTTAAAATAAAGAATCTTTGCAATAAAGCCGTTAGACAAGTCTTAGTGCAATGGCAACACCGGAAAGGATCGGAACTTACAATGGAAGCGGACGATGAAATGCGAAAGCACTACCCTTTTCTCTTCGGTACGTGAATAATTAATTTGTTATATGATCAGGTTTCGGGGACGAAACCTCTTTTAAGGGGGTAGACTTGTAACACCCCAAAAAAGGGATTATATGAAAATAAGTTAGAATAATTAAAAGACTTAACTTAGTTGGTGAAATGTGTTAAAATGCTAGTTAAGTGATAGTAGGTGACTAAGTTAAATGAATGAATAAACAAGAAGGGCGAAATGTGAAAATATTGAAACTCCAAATATTAAAAAGAAAGAAAAACAAAAAATACACACTGTGTGTGTCTCTGGATATCGATCAGGGCAGGGAGAGACAAGGGTTCAACCCTAATTGCTAATTCAGCCAAATTAGAAGGAAATCTCAAAGATAATACATTGTATGAACTCAAGTTTCGATCATCTACGCTAATATAGTGAAATGGTAAGTTTAATTTCTTGATTTGGTGAATAGATGGAATTGGGTTTTAACCCAATCATGTGTTCATGTTATGATAAGTGTAATTAGAAGTAGAATTTCACAATAGAATAAGGTTTATGTTTGATTTCGGTCATTTAAAGGGCTTGTTACATAAACTCATTTGATATGAAATTTCATGAATGTAGGATGATCAAAATTTAGGTAATCATGTATAACCTTGAAATCTTGATGGTTGATCTTGTGTATGATACATGGACATTAAATGAATTGATGTAGGATAAAAAGGATCATATGAACTCATTTGATTACTGAAGAAATTCTAGATGAACTAGTTAGATTATGTACTAGAATAATTGTGTTTAGTGTCCTACTAATGCGAAACCCGCCAAGTGTTCGATGAAATGCTTAAGAGAATATATATGTGAAATTTGGAAAATTATGATAATGTTGCTTTATGATAGATTATGTAAATTATGAAATGATGTTCGAATGGGCTAAATGATAGAACGAATATGTTATTGTAGGCGTGAAAGAAGAAAGCTCAAGTGCTAGGAAAACGGAAAACACACAAGATCGAGGTACGTGGTATTCCGGCATAAAATTTATTTAGTTGTTCAATTTTTTTGTTTAAAAAAAAGTTTAGACTTTGCTATGTTATTGTAAAAATGAAGTAAGCAGCCTAACCCGTGTGAACGGGTTATTGGGAATGAATGTTTATGAACGAAAATAGTATAGTCGGTTTGTTTAAAACAAACCGAGAAAATGTATGTTGTTACAAAGGAAAAAGGAAAGTAATGATTTAAATCTGTTGTAGACGGATTGATATGAATGAATGTAAATGTGATGAAAGGGATGCTTTCGATTCGTTATAAACGAACCGAATGGATGTTTATGTATGCTTGCAAATGTGCATTATAACGGATTAAGGAATGGCAAGTTTTATCTCAAGTATGAGATAGTATGTTTTGACCCGTTTCACCGGGTAAGAAGATGAATGTATGATATGAAAGTATAAATCGGATTAGTTGAATTATTAATCATGAGTTAATATAACTGACGAAGTTCATTTATATGATGTTGTAGGTAAATCCTCAACTTAGGTGGCACGGCGACTTGGAGCGAACACACGCACGAATCATGACCATCATGCGCTTCCGCTATTTTGATTCGAAATTTTGGGTTGAAAATACCATGTTGTGAATAACCTTGTTAGTAGCTAGTCTTTTAAAACGTAATGTTAAGTCCTTGTTGTGTCTTTGAATGGGTCGTAGTTTTGGTTGTAAAGATGATGGTTAAAACAAGGATACGTTCGCTATATGCACGGGCCATGCCCAAATTTTGTCAAAAATTATATATTAATATTATAAATATCCTTACTTTCGAATGTAAAAAGAATGGGCATTTCAAAAAGTTCAAATCTCTAATGTCTTTTGGTCACCATTTTGTTACCTGAAAAACGGGTCTTACAGAGGGAACCAATTGAGAATCCCCGCGTAAAATAAAGACTGTAAAAGAATAAATTCTTAACTGTCAATATCCTGGTATGGATAATTGACAAAAGTTAAAGAGAAGATGTTAAAACTAGAACTTCAGTTTTAGTAAGAAATAACGTTTTTACAAATATAAATTCTGATAGGAATTGAAATTTGTAAATGTTAAAGATACAGGTCTTGACACTGATAGGTGCAAGATGATATATTGAAAAGAAATATTTTCGAAAATGAAAGGTTGAAATAAACCCAAACATGACGTGATGCGATCACGGTCAAGAAAAGTAATGTGAAGTATAATCACATTATAGCCCAAGCGATGGGTATAAAGTAACTGGACTAATAAGTCTAGTTAGTGAATTGAGAATTTAGATAATATGCTATTTATTATGATAATAGCGTGGAATAAATAAAATCAATAAATTTACATGATCAAGAGGCCAAATTGGCGACTCGTTCAAGTAAACAACAAAGGTCCATGAGACCTTAATAACAGAAAATACTGATCACCTATTTTAAGGGATCATGAGACAACCCAAGCAAAGTGTCGGGAAATCAACTCAAACAAAAGAGTTTGTTTGTTAAAAGTGAAAGATTTCACTAAAGACCTCTGAACAGGTTAAAATAACGGATTCATAAAGAGTCCGAAAGTATAAAAGCAATGGATTTCGCTAAGTTAACCAAGCCAGTTAAAATAAAAAAATTTCGTTATTTGGAGTTGCGTTATTTTGTATGAATGACGCACATTGATTTGTAACCAAAAAGATGTTACCATACTTTTCTAGTAATACTAATAATTGGTTAAAGCATGAGTAATGATTAAAAGATTACTCAGATCAAATACATGGAGTTTAAAACTCAGTGAACTATGAAAGAAAGGTTTCGAGGACGAAACCTCTTTAAGGGGGGATAGACTTGTAACACCCCAAAAACGGGTTTGGTAATCAAACCACGTTTATACTAAAAGGCAGGTAAATTACCATTAGTGGTAAAATTAACCCGGAAAATATTAGGATTTATGTAACTAAATCTAATATATAATAAAAAAGGGAAAAAGAATGCTTTTGGGAAATAAAGTTTATAAAAAGGCCCGAGTTAGCGGGACTTAAAATAAACTTAGTAATAAATTCCCCAAACTCACTAAGTTAACTAGGAATGTTTAACCTAGTTAATAAGTGGGAATATTGTTAGAAATAAGTAGGTTGTGCCCTACTTATTAACTAACCAAACAAGAGGGGTCAGATTCGGATAAATGGAAAGTTTAATTATAAAAGAAACTTAAAACAAAACACACACATTTAGTGTGTGTTATGTGATCGACATCAGGAAGCTCCCAGGAGCTTCAAACCCTAATTCCAACATAATCATCAAATTGAAGGGCCAAATGACTTTCAAATTCACAATTGAACGTCAATTAATGATCACCCAAGCTAGGGGATCATAAGGTATGTCAAATTTTGATGATTTATGAAGTTGTGAAATTTGAATAATCATATCATAATCGCAAATTATGAATGAATTATTGAAGCTATGATTGAATTAGTGATGTATACTTGCTTAGGAACAAAACTCTAAGTGAAAATTATAAATATGATGCTATGAATTGAATGATTTGATGAATTACCACACTAGGATAAGTGGGTATTAATCTTATGATGAATTTGATGATATAATTATGATTAGAATCATCATATGTGATAGTAATCAGGAAATACTTGAACAAATTGTGTGTTTGAGTACATGATCATACTTCCTAGGAAAGGGATTAGTATGATAAAATGGAAATTATGATATATTATGATCAAAATGATGTTTGATATCATCATGTGTTAATCGAATGAAATTCTAACAATAACTTGATTTCATAAGTAGTTAAAACGGTAGCATAATAAGGATGCTTACCATATAGTGGCAAAGTAATACAACGAGTAGTTAAGCTACATCGTGTAATTACTTTTGTCAATAGGCAGTTTGACTTTTTAAAAGTCAAAATTGACCTTTTATATGATCGAATGACAAATTCGACTTAAAGATCGTAGGATGGAATATTCGTGAATGATTATGACTAGTCTAACCATCTTACAAATTACAATGATAGTTTGAAGCTTGACGAGCTTGGTGAGAGCTTGAGAAGGAAGCGGGTCAAACGAATCAAGAATGGAGGAAAAGCATAATCTGGATGCTAGGTAAGTCAAAGCCTACACCTTTTATTGAATACCTATTGGTTTTATAGGTTATGAATAATAGAAAGTCATATTTGAACTAAAATGTTCTGACACGACATGTGCGGTTCGGAACAAAAGACAATGATAATAAACCATGTTTAATGGTTAAAACGGACTAATACGATAATTTGGTCATGCAATGACTAATAGATAATGAGTTTCAAGTGGTTACCTTATAGGGTAAACCAACATAAATAATAAGGGTAAAACGGTAATTCGATCACACATTGACGATAACCGTTAGTTTTTGAAAGACACTTTATGGCGTAAGCCATAATGGGTCAAAGGAGTTAAGAAAGTTGTTTATAAGTAAAATGATCGTACGACGTAAACCGGTGCGAGTCATGTAGATGAGATGATAATAAATCCATCTCGCAAGATACACGGTCATTTAGACCAAAATGTTAAAAGGTGAAAATATCACCCTTTGACAATATCGACTAATGGTTTGTCGAGTTGTATGATTATAGGAATAAATATCGAATGGATATTTGCATCGCTATTACTTAGCGGCTATTAAGGTAAGGTATTGAAATGGGTCAATATATTGATCCAAGCCAGGTATGTGTAATAGGTTAACTACTCATTTGGAACGAAGGGTTCATTGAGAGTTAAATGAAGTCAAAATAGACATTTTGCTACTTTAATGAGTAAACCAAATGATTCGAATGATGGTCATTGTGGTTTGAAAACATAACGACTTTTCAAACGAAATCATAGCTAAAAAGAGGGATTTTGGGTTAAACATGCTTTCAAAGGTCCTTCATCGTAAATGAAAGGCTAAATGGACCAAAACGCCCTTGTAAGCTAAATTGTGCAAACGACCTTTAAAGGTTGTTTGGAAGCGATTTTTATGATTAAATAAATACTTAGAATAAGTATGAAAAGTGAAAGATATAAATCTTTGGTCAAATGACTCTATAGGAGTCTTTGCCGTAAAATAATGATCTGAGGGATAAAACTCGGATTATATAAATCCCCACATTTAATCTGCCACAATTATAGTTGTGGTGGAAGATCGATTGATAAATAATGTGGAAATAAGATGCTAGAAGCAATTGAGCAAGAATTATGCGGAAAAATGCTTAAATACTCTTAACGGGTCAAAATAAGCCTTTAAGTAAAAACGGGTTTAAAAATGTATATAAACCCGGGATTTGAATCTAGTACGATAGATAACATTGAATTTATAAAGTTTATGAGAAATTGAGATCAAACAAACATGTTTGTTTGATTTATACAATAAACGTGTCAAAAGTTCGTAATTACATTTTAAGCCGAAGGCTTAAAAGTCTAATTTTTTTAATCCGGATGTCGGATGTTAACTCCATGTGATGGAGAATTAAATTACGATCACGTAGGAAGAAACGTGAGTTAAATCGGATAAAAAACGAGCAAGTTATGCTCATTTCCGTGAAAAAATGGTTTGGCTGGAAAAATGCAGGTTTCAGAATGAAACCTGCTGGAAAATAGTGCCTCTCGCGCCACGCGACAGAAGACAGCAATGTCTTCGAAACAGGCGATGGCGGTCGCGGCCCGCGACCCATTTAGTTGAAGCTCTTGCGGCCCGCGAAAGCCACCAGAGCTGGCAAAAATGTTGCTGTTCAATTGTTTTGAATTGTGAACTTGTTTACACATGTTTTAAACATTAAATGACTAACTCATTTCAAGTTTTATGAAATGTAGGTTTGTTATGCTGTACCGGATGACGATCAAGCTCGAATAAGAACCGAACACAATCAAGATATACAAGCTTCCGCGTTACGTTTCATCGTCACTTCTAAATGACAAATTTATATATGTTTTGTTAAAATGTTTTAAAGTTTAAAATGTTTTAACAAACTCGTATTTTTAAGTGTATGTTTAAACGTAAATACACTATTATAGTCGGAATCTATATGATAATCGTATAAATGGACTAAGGGTCTTACACCAAATCTACATTTACAAAGTTATGGGTAGAACCTGAGTCCACCAAAATATGTAAAGATTTTGTACCAATTGACCCTTTTACCCTCATAGTGGAAAAAGATGGTACCCCCAATATGGCATTCAAAGATATCTTGGCCTCCTAAATATCTTGCAACATTATCTCCGAAAGATCAACTTGATCATCATCATCTACCTCTATTAATTCAATAGAGAATAACTGCTTATTTTTACAGATATGGCCAGGAGCATACTTTTTAGTGCATCCAAAACATTCCCCTTTTTCCCTCTTTTCCTCAATCTCTTTATGTGTCAATTTCCTTGAATTTAAGGGTTTTGGCTTACTATAAGGAGCAGGTAATAAGGGTAGATTATTGGTATTGTTTGTGAGAAATGGTTTAGAATTAGACTCTCCACTTCTTATAGTATTGTTATATGTACCCCTTATCATATTTCTATTAGACTGAGTAACATTTAAAGATTCCTCCTGCATTCTTGCTAACATATATGCTTCAGGCAAACTTTTTGGCCTCAACATCCTCACTGGATACCCAATTTCAGGCTTCACACCCTTCAAGAAGAGGCTGATAGCATATTCATCACATATTGAAACTTTAGTGAGAGCCAAATCAAATTCCTTACACAAATCTTTCAATTCCTGTTTGCCTGAGAGATGCTAATGTACCCATAGCATCTTGATTCAAAAATACCCCAAATCTAGCAGTAATAAAACTTTTATACTCTAACCAAGTCATACCTTCTATGCTTCCTCCTCTGGATTGAACAAACAATTGGTGCCAAAGAATTGCCATATCTTCCATATGAATGATTACCATTCTGATCTTAAGATGATCCGGGGTCTCATCTATAGCAAAGAAATGTTTTACTCTGCATAACCATCCTTCCAGATTCTCTCCATTGAATTTAGGAAAGTCCATCTTAGTCAATCTATTGTTAGAATTGTTGTAAGCAGGACCTGTTCCCATTGTTGAATACTCTGCAGAACCTCCGTCATTTGTGCTTCCATTTGATTCTTAATGGCCGCCAAATTTTCAGCAAACCTGTTCATTGAATTTTCATGATCTTGCATTCTCTGCTCCATAGTCTGAGTACGAGTCGCCATTATTAGGGTTTCAAGAATGGAATTGACCGAATCAAAATGAAATCGCAGAGAATTTGATTGAACACTGATCAAATTCAAACGAGTTGAATCAAAATCGAACAAAATTTGACCAAACAAGGATCAAATTCAAATGAAATGAATCGAATTTTAGCTGATTAAATCGAGAGCTAGCCGAGGATCGACTGCTCTGATACCAATTGTTAGCTTTGAAAATGAGAATTAGAACACAGAAAGAAGATCACACAATCAAAGCCATTTATTCCAACTAATCACACAACTACTTGTACTTGATTACAACTAACGTAACTGCTCACTTAACTACTTCCAACTAACTAACCAAACTTGACTACAATTCTGACACAATCAAACCCTGAACTTTCCTATTTGACACTTACAACCCTTCTATTTATAAACAATAGTAACAATGTGGTTGGCTAAACCACATGCAACCACATGCTCAACACCGCCTCTTCTCATGTGGTTTGACAATTTGGGGTGTTGTTCGTGGTTTGTAGCACGTAGTACAAAAGAGAGAAAGAGATTAATTGGTTGATGATTATGTTGATCAAACCAATTTTTTATTTGTTTTCAATTCAAACCGCATTAATTTCACATGTTTCATCACTACATTTTACCCACTTTTTAGACCTTGATGAGTTGAACACCACATAACAAAAAAGACCAAACCACATGGTTATATAATGATTGGTAAATCAAAACAAGAATGTAGGGAGTAGGCCCCTAGTCAATTATAACTTGTAATACTGTCTTTCAAAACTTTTAAGTGAGTTTTTTCCTTATTTATTTCTTCTTGGGCAAACGATCAATGGAGGAGAAACCATGTTTCATAAAAGGGAGAGAGAGAATTAGTTCATGGAGAAAGGGGGCTATTTTCCAAGGTGCATCATCATAAAGGAGAAACTAATGTGTTAGGTATCATCTAAATGAACATCATTTTAGTTTATCGTTATATAATATTTCACGTTTATTAAATTTTTTCCTTCATATATAGAAAGTATACACATAGAGATAAGACTAGTCACTATGGTGACCAAATTGCACAAACGGTTGTCACATGGTAAATAGGACAAAATTGTAGGAAATTATTTTAATTAAATAATTGAAATCTATGGACAACCATGTTGGTATGGCAACCAATGGTTGCAACCAACAACCAACATAATATTAATTCTTTATTCTTTTTTCTATTATTTAACTTCTATTTCTTTATAATATTTAATTCTTTTTCCTTTTTTATATATAAAATATTAGTTTAGGTTGGATTGTGATAGTTGGTGAAAAATTGGATTGGATTGGGTTGTGTAGGTAGAAGAGAGAGAAATTAGTATTTTAATATAAGATTGGGTTGGGTTGGGTTGGGTTGGGTTGTGATAGTGGATAGTCTAAGAGACTTCACTTTAGTCACTTGTTCTTGACGAGTGATGTGTTAGTCACTTCTGATAATGTCCGGACTGGCTAGTGAACCCAAACATTCAGGTATAAACCCTAGCAAAGTGATCTTCGAATATTTGGCCCATGATGGTTTGCTCCGTTTCTCACATTTATATAAAAAATTAATATATAAAAACCTAACTAATTTTGTGAAAATAAACTTAATTCGTGGAAAAAGTTCATACTTGTTATAAATTTAGTTTAATACGTGGTAAGGGGAAGGTTCAAATGAAAACCACTAGTTAACGCGAAAACTCGAAAACTAATTAAAAAAAGCCAAAAAAACATGCAAAAAAAATTTTTTTTAAAAAATTTTTTTTTTCAATCAAATTTTCGCAGGTTTTTTTATTAAAAAAAAAAAAAATTTCAAAAAAAAAAAAAAAAAAAAATTTTTTGTGTAGTGCACATGTGTAATACTGCACATGTGTCTGTGTACTACACATGTGTATTATTACACATGTGCACTACACAAATTTTTTTTTTTTTTTTTTTTTGAAAAAAAGTTTTTTTTTATATATAAAAACTAGCGATTTTTATTAAAAAATTGAAAAAAAAAAAAAAAAAATTTTTGTGTGTTTTTTAGGCTTTTTTTAGTTAGTTTTCGAGTTTTCGCGTTAAAAGTGGTTTTCATTTGAACCATCCCCACGTGGTAAATCTTTATCTTATATAGACGCTAACACTAACCTATAAATATTCGAGTTTATAAATGAGAGCAATATAATTATTGTATTCGAGGTTTATAAATGAGAGCAATATAGTTATTGTATATTTATGGTGAATTATGTAATTTTGACTGAAAAGTGTGTTACTGTAAATATGTTTCACTCACAAAAGTATGATACACACCATATGAAACTTAGGGTTAAGTTATTATACAAACATTTCTAATTGTAAGAAGTGTAAAAAAGATTTATAGAGTGACAAATGTTCAATAACCTAAAACCTAAACTCACAACACCATCACCCAAAACCTAAACACCCACCCACCCACCACCCAAAGACCTAAACAACCCCCCCCCCCCCCCCCCTCTGGTGGTGGTGGGTGTTTAGTTTTTTTTTTTTTTTTTTTTTTATAGTGAGTTTTTTTAGAAACCTTTGTAAAATTCTTACAATTAGGAGTCTTTGTATTTTATCATAATCCATGAAACATAGCAACCCTAAAGATTGGACAAGATATCCATATAACCAAACATCTTTAGTCACGTAAAATAAAAATATAGTGAGTGAAGATATTATAAATCAAACTTTTTTTTGAACGTCATAAATTAATCTGTCTTGACACGGATTTATGTGGCCCGTTTCAGAATAAATCCATTTTCACTTGAACCCTATTGAACATGTTACACATGCCCGATTGGACCTGCCTATTTTTCTGCACTTGAACACCCTCTTCGTTGACCAAAATACCCTTGGTGACAGGTGGTACAATCAAAGTTGAGATATTATTATGAGAACAACAACCACAAGGCTTATGATTAACACGAAAAGCATCAAGATTTGCACTTTACCTAATCTTTGCATTGGTCTTTTGGTTTCCATGATCTTGGGCAATTTCAAAAACCCTAATAATAAATTCATGGGTCAATGTTTTTCAACTTGAATTCAGACCGAATCCTCTCAACAGCTGCAATGTCATCAAATGAGGGTGTCTTTTATGAGCACATGCAACCTCCTTTTTCTACACAATTGCAACAACCCCTTTAACTCGCTGACACATTAAAAAGACATATCAAGATCAAGTTAATGCATAACCATTAACCCCCCCCCCCCCCCCCCCAAATCAATTACTTCAAGCAATGTGCTTTAATATTTAATGGTCAAACGTGCATGAAGCATATTATCATAGTCCCACCCGTTTACAACACCGGCTTGCATATGTTTTCGGCCAGTTCAAGCGGGAAAGTGGCACTACTTGAAATTGCTCTACCTGCTGAACCGATTAACAAAGTTGCAATATTGCCAACTTAATCTTTTTTTACGCCTTCCGAAAGGTATCGTATGCCAAATAGTTTTAAGCATACAGGACACCTAAAATAAACTTGGTGTGAGGCCCTGGTAGAGTTCTGCAGGCCCCACTTCCTTTACAATCTTTAAAAAAAATCTACAAGATTGTTGTACAAAAAGCGAGACTGAGGACATTTACAATAAGATGCGCTTTTTTATATAGTTATTATTAGGGCAATTAAGATCTAAAGTTAGGAATTTACTCATGCAAAAATAATGTTGTGGGACTTATGTGCAAATTAAGTAAGTCTATAGGTTATAGGTTTTTTCACAATGGTCTCCCCTAAGAGGACTCGGGGTGGGTACGTTATACCAAAGTTCCACGCGTGATGAACCTTTAGCACACCGCCGCCGCCCCTTTTAAAACGCGTGGTAAAAATGACGCGTGCTCCACACAACGCGTTAACATTTGAAAAAGGAACGTTTTTTGACCGTTTTTTTTTTTTTGACCGTTTGGGTTAATTTATTATCTAAATTTTTTATATAAATACCCCATATATCTAAACAAACTCAAAAACCTTTCAACAATTTTTACACCAAAAATTCAAAAAACTCTCAAGTATTTTCACACTCATTTTTTACAAGAAATATGGAAGGTGGCGGTTCAAGCAAGAGAGGTGGTGGATCGAAAAAAAGAGGTGGCGGTTCGGGTACGAAGAAAATAAGGCCCAAGGTTCGAGCGAATCTTGGTGAGCCCGCTCGATTTAGGTTGCAAGACGAACCCGACCAAGTCCCACCCTTTCAAACCCAACAATACCCGCCCTTTCAAACCCAACAATACCTGCCCTTTCAATCGCAAACGTACCATAACCAACCGTTCGTTCCACCGTTTCAACCTCACCAATTTCAATCGCAAACGTACCATAACCAACCATCGGTTTAGTTGTTTTTTTTTAAATCGGTTTAGTTGTTTTTTTATTTGGTTATGTAATTTTTTTTAAAGTTTAATCAAATTTATAATTTAGTGTTTTATTTTTATTTTCTAATTTTAAATTGAAAATTAAAAAAAATGGGAGTGATAAAATCTATCACTAGTGATTCCACCCCTAGTCCATTTCTATCACTAGTGATAGAAATATGGTTGATGACATGTCATGATTTGATTGGAGAGTGGGAGTGATAGAATCCATCACTAGTGATTCCACCCCTAGTCCCCTAATGTTGTAGGACGTATGTGCAAATTAAGTAAGTCTATAGGTTATAGGTTTTTTCACAATGGTCTCCCCTAACATTTATGGTTGGTTAATTATCATTCCAAAAAGGATATTATTATGATAATAATATCAATATTTATTAAGGAAATGAATTAAAAGATTGTGTATACAAAAATTAGACTTTTGGCCAACTTTCAGACTGTTCAACATGTTACCCTTTAGCTAAAGTTTTTCATATGACCCATTAGAGATTAAACACAACTCTAACTCTCAATTTGTGAGTAAACGGTCTAAATTTCCACCTCTAGATGAAAGTTATTTCATTTGTAAATGAAAAAGGTCAACTTTTTTAGCTGGACCGTGTGAGTTAGGCTTTGACTTAGGTATGACTCAGTTATTTCATTAAAAATAATTTTATAGTTTAGAATTTTGCCCAATAATTAGGTTTAGTGAGATACATAAAACATTCTATTTAATAAAAAAGAAAATAATTTATTTTTATAAAAAGAGCTTGTAAAAAGTAACAAAAAATAATCCAGAAATTTTCAACCTTAACTAGATACTTACTAAATTGTATTGCAACTTTAAGGGATAATAAGTTCAAACTATATACTTTTAGTCTCTTATAGATAAGTAAGGAATCGATAATAAGTTCAAACTTTACACTTGTATGGGGTAATGGAATAGATGAAAGAATGGAATGGACGAGGTAATGGAATGGACGAGGTAATGGAATGCACAACGGAATGAAATGGATCATTCCATTCCATTGTGATGTTTGGTTACTCATATGTGAATAGAATGAATTATTACTTTGTACAATTTGATAAACAAAAAAAGATGAAGTAACGAAACACAACTATATTAAAAATAACAAAAATATAATTGCCTCAATAATAATAATAATATATTAATGATAAAAAATTAATAATAGATTTTTGTTACATATTGAAATTAGTATGAATATTAATAAATACCGATATAAATAAAAGTATAAGTATAAATATAAATATAGAGGAAGTGTAATGTACAAAAGGGGTAATCGTACATCACGTACGCTAATATGCTGACCGTCAGATCTGTTTGATCATCTCGCAATTAAGGTTTAATCATTAAGGGCAGATTAGTATTTTTCATTCTTGTCACAGGGGTAATTCAGACATTTACTAAAAACAAGGAAATTACGCGAGTTCGTTATCTCCAGCATCCCGGTAATTACGATCAGTATCAGTTTCAATTGATTTCCATTTTCAAATTATAAAATTAGCGGTTATTGGTGGGCGTGTAGGGTTTCATCAGTTTTTTCTTTGTAATGGATCCACAGAGTAGTAATGCTCGAAACATAGATGATGTCGAATTTGAAGATGCTGAGGTCGATACCGGAAATGATGATGCAGAGCAATATCGGAATCCGACATCAGACAACAACGTTACCTTAGACGATCAGACTAGTAAGTTGTAAAGTAAATGGCTTTACTAAATGTGTTGTGTTTTATCTCCATCATTTTCACAGTTATTAGGTTTCTTAAATGTGTTTTTAATCACGAGTGTTTGTTTGAATGCAAGAGAAGTTTAATTTACTGGGTGTTTTTTGTTTATGCGGTATTAGATTCTGAAGCGTTAGTATTATTACATGCGTTATTTATAGTGATGCGTTATTTTTTTTTTTCAATTTTCGTGATTTTACTTTATTTCTCTGTATGTTTATAATATTTTCTTGTTGTCATTTTTTAAATGTAGATGAAAGATTGTATATCCCAGAGGTAGCTTCATCATGTGTTCCTGTTATTGGAATGGAGTTCTCTTCCATAGAACAAGCATATGTTTTTTATCAGACATATGCCAAGAAGGCACGGTTCTCCGCTCGAAAAGGAGGTGAACATCATGTTGGTGGTATCATAAAGTCTAAATATTTTGTGTGTTCAAAAGAGGGGCATAAACCACAGGCATTTGATGATAATTATTCGAAGTTGTCTAAGCCATATAAACGTAGGAACAGACCGACTATTCGAACCGGCTGTAAAGCACAAATTAAGCTTTGTTCGACGGATGGGGTGTTGTTTAAGGTTGATAAGTTTGTTCAATCGCATAATCATTCATATATTCGTGTGCCCCAAAGATATGCACTTATTACCAGCTTATAGACATCTGTCTGAGACACAAGAAGAGATGATATGGGAGCTTGGTACATTGAATCTTGGGCCAGTGAAAGCCTTTAATATAATGAGAAAAAGATACGGAGGGTTTGAAAATGTAGGCGCAACTAAAGACGATTGCAAGAATTTTAGAGCTAGGATACATAGCTACATCGGACAGTATGATGCAGATATGGTTATCAATAGGTTGACCGATAAAAAGCAGTTTATGGTTGATTATTCATTCTTTCATTCGGTCGATGAAAACAAACGATTAACCGGCCTGTTTTGGGCCGATGGCTTGTGCAAACGTAACTATGCTGAGTTTGGAGATGTCATATCGTTTGATGCTACATTTAAAACCAACAAGTTAGTCATCAGTTCAAGCTTCTTACTGTTATTTTTTTATAATCATCTTGTTTTTTTTATATTCATTTTTTGAATTTTGAAGGTATAAAATGGTTTTTGTACCTTTTACTGTATTGATAATCATTGTCGAAATGTGACACTTGGAGCCGGGTTGTTAGCATCCGAAAGCATTGAATCATACAAGTGGCTTTTACAGTCATTTTTGAACTCATTTGGTAAGCAGCCGAATGTGGTTGTCACTGATCAGGATCCCGCGATGAAACAAGCCATCGAAGCAGTGTTCGATAAGAGTAGGCACAGATTATGTATGTGGCACATAATGAAGAAACTTGCTGATAAGGTTAGGTTCAAATAGAGTATGCGTGATTATGTTAGAACTGGCGTAATAGTTGTATTGGTTTCATATCTTTATTTTCCCACACTAAAAATATTCATCATGCGTTATTATATACATCATGCGTTATTATGTTCATTATTCATTTTTTTTCATTACCCTTATTCAATAAGTTCCAATTCTTTGGTTTAATAGGTCGGACATCAGCTGTGCAATAACGAAGACTTTAAGAGACGTATGTGTGACATTGTATGGACAGATTCGATTACGCCAGAAACGTTTGAGAGAGACTGGAAGTTGATAATGATTGATTTCGGTCTAACTGAGAATAAGTGGATTGATGATATGTTTGGCATGAGATCTTCGTGGATCCCAGCGTTCTATCGTCATGAGCCTATGTCTGGGCTTATGCGGACCACTTCTAGATTAGAGAGCGAAAACCATTTTTTCTGTCAAGTTGCGAATTCTCAACTTACCCTTGTTGAGTTCTTTAACCATTTTGATGGTGCAATGGACATTCAAAGATTCAACCATCGGAAGAATGACCATATATCTAGAAATACAGTCCCAGATAACTTTTCTGAATCTACTCTAGAGGATGATGCCATTAAATTTACACCAGGTCAATTTTTGCTGATCAACAGGCAGAGTTACAAGGAACACTGTCCGAGTGCCTTCCTATAGAGACTAAAATTGAGGAACCTTTTTTGAGGATAAGTATGAAGGATTGGAAAGCTCACGGCGACGGTTTATTAGAGGTAATAATATATACATCAGCTAATATGCGTTTATTGCCAAACCATGTTTCCTTTTTATTTTATTTTTTATTATTTTTCTTGTGTAGGTATGTTTCAAGAAGGGGGAGGATGTAATTGCATTATGCACGTGTCGCAGGTTTGAACAATATGGATTGTTGTGCAAGCATATATATTTCGTGTTCAAGATGTTCAAAGTGAAGGAAATTCCCAACAAGTATGTAATGAGAAGATGGACTAAAGATGTCGTACCGAATGATCTTAATAATACATTTGATATTACTGTTGACGGTGATGATGCGCATAAAAAGGCCAAAGAGGTTGCGTATGAGATTATGCAGACTGGAGAGTATCTTATTGGTAACCTGATCAAAGATTTCGATCATCTACTTATAGTCAGGGATCGGATGAGAGAGATGAAAGAAATGGTTGATGAACTTCGCATAACCAAGCCCATCGACCCTAAGTTTGATAGATATTCAAGGTTAATTGGTTACGAGAAACCAAACACTGACGATCCACCTACAGTCCGTGTGCCAACTGGTATTAGAAACAAAGGACGCGGTTCACATAAGCGCATTAAATCAAAAAAAGAGAAAATTATTAGTCTAAAAGGCAAGAGAGGTCGGACATGCAGTCACTGCAATATCAAAGGTCATGACATTCGAACTTGCAAGGTGTTAAAGGGTGAAGCTACTGCTGCTGATAAGGTTGCCAATAAGGAGGGGAGGAAAAGAAGAGCAATTCAGTTAGAGAAGGATCCTAATTTAGTTGATGAAGAGGACGAGGAGGTTGAAACTGGTGACGAAGAGGAGTTTGAGGAGTCCGACGAAGCAGAAGATAGTGATTTTGAATGCGAAGACGAGTAGTGTTTGAACAACATAAACATTCCATATTTAATGATTTTGTTATGACTGAACTTTATGTAATCTATGACATTCACATGTTTTTTTTTCACATGATATGGGTGATTATATATCTCAATTGATTTTTTTACCCCTTTTTTTGTGATTAATCATAACCATACACAGGACTATTTGAAATGGAGACTTCAAGTGACCAAACACTGATTCTCATCTCCATAACTAGCGTAATAAAATAAAAACTCATGCGTGATAATTTTTAACATGCATTTTTTTCATATCAATATTGCTAAAGCAACATTCAAAAAAGTATGAGACATCAAGTGACATAACACTGAGTCTCATCATCATAACTAGATATGGGTGGATGATTTACCAAAATATACCACCACATATAACTTCAATACACATAAAACTAGACTTAAAACTACCATTGTTCAAAATACCAACAACACATTAGGTCATCCCGAAAATCAACAAAATAGTGTATTAATTAGCCATACCACCTACTTCGGTGACATTATCTTCCCAACCTCCTTCTCGGACGTCTCCATCTTCTCTTCAACGGTCTCCACTGCATCTTTCAGATATGAGTATACCAAGTTATCTGCAGATGCTTGATCCTTCATCAGTTGTATTGCTTTATCCCTCAACAAAGACTTTGGTTCTTCCAGCAGCATTCCCCACACTTCCTGGGTTTTTTTTTTTTGTTGTTCTAATAGCCTTCCCTGCACATCCAGAATATTGTTACAAGAGTTAACATTAGAAGCAAGTTCCGTTAACCTGCGGGTATTCAAGAGCTCCTTGATTGCTTCGTTTGCGGGATCTGTCGACATTGTTGTTCTTGAAGAGAGTCTGATATATGTTTTTTTTGAGTATATGCCTAATGGGGGGGTGAGTTCATCATATATGTGTGTTACTGCGTAATTAATTTTGGTAGTTGAGAGATATTTTGGTAAGTTAAATTTAATATTTTACATCATTACAAGTCATATCGACTTAACAGTAGTCTATCTAGTTATAGGGTTTCATTATTTGAAGAGATAAGTATTTTTATACATCAAGTTGCATACTGATAATGTCTGCATAATTATCACTTCATGCGGGATAAATACTTGGACGTGCGTTATTTTTTTTAATTCTTGCGGTATAATTTGGTCATGCGTGCTTTCCTTATGTGTTCATGCGGTATAATTGGGACATGCGTGATTTCATGCTGGAATAAAAGTTGTATACTGTAAGCGTGTTTTTTAATATAATGTTTGCCTAATTATCATTTCATGCGGGATAAAACTTGGGCATGCGTTATATTTTTAATTCCTGCGGTATAAATTGGTCATGCGTGATTTCATATATTCAAGCGTTTTTTTAACATAAAAAGAATCTAACTTGTACTTGTAATGGGCCAACAAAACTACAAAAAAAAAAAACAGCTGTCATGGTCAATAATTTTATATTGTCCTCTTGCTCTGCAATTCCCTTTTATATATCGTTGGAAAACCGTTCAATTTTTATCCGTTCAATTTTTATTTTAAAACATGGCAGATTCTTGTAATTCATCGAGTGGTTCGTCTTCGTCATCTGGTATGCGTGCTTATCTAAAAAAGAGATTTGAGGATCAAATAGCTGAAGATAAGTCTTGTAAAGACTTGCTGGAAACTAACATTCATAGGGTTAGAGAGAACATGAAAAGGAGAGAAGAGATACTGAATTTGTTGTCTGGTATGTCAGATTCAAGTGTCAAAGAGGTGGCTATGATGTTTATGGTTGATCTTGGCAAGCGGGATGAGAAACAGTTAAAACAACTCGCGGACGCCATTACCGTCTTGGGATGCTCTATGGAGTTGAAGATCCAGTTTTTAGAGACTTATTTCTGATGGTTATTATGCATCGTCAATCATATGGGGTGTGAAATCATGTCTATCTAAGTGTTTTTATATTTTGTATGAAAGTTGTGTGTTTGAATAATGAAAATGTCCGACTAGTTTATGTTTATAACCATAAATTATTAGAACTATAAATAAAAATAAAAAATCCAACATGTCAAAGATGTTTCGAACAAAAGACAGCAAGATAGTAGTCCTAAGACTTTTCATTTTGTTTCCCCTTTTTGAGCTTGAAGAACTGATCCAATCTGTTACTTATTTTGATATCTAGATCGTGCAAAGCATCTGCGGGTATCGAATTCTTCATAAAGTCCGTAGCTTTGTCGTATACCTCTTTCCTTATAAGATTGTAGTCGGACAATATAATCTTACTAAGATACCTGTACCGCAAAAACCGTAGTTGTGAATCTTGCATCTTCTTTTGGTCTTCCGTTTTAAACCCTGCATCCCATGGAGATTTGCCCTTGTATGTCTCCATATGTCTCATAGTGAAGACACCACAGTCACAACCGTTTTGAAGAGTTCTCCAATCCATTTCCTTTCGAATTATTTTTGCCTTTTCCAACTTTGTTATCCACTCTTTTTGTCCAATTTTGCCTTTTAGGTATAGTATTAGAACTCTCCGCTATAAGCACGATAAAAATTCATATTAGTACCTATTCATCATAATAATAAAAAGCTACTTAGAATTACCAGCTTTTCGGGGCGTCCACGGTAGCGTTTGGTAAACGATTCGGCATACCTAGAGTTATCTATTAACTCGATATCTCCATTTTTCATGTTAAAGCATAGGCACAAGTAATGATCAGAAAGTAGTACTGGAATGAAGATGAGATCAACTTTGTCAACTTTCTTCACCTGATACTTACACAATATATCGTCTACGCTTGGTCCGAATACTTTCAATCGATCACTATCTGTGATTTTTGGCTCAAACATTTCGTCTTGCTGCAAGAATTTTCGTGATTTTTCTCATTAAAATCCATCGCTCCATTTAAGCGTTAACAAGAGTGATTATAATATAGAATGGGTGGGTAACATTAAACATGTATTCATTATTAAACATTAATACACGGGTGTGTAATATATAAAAATGCAACCATGCGTGATTAACATATTAAATTTTCAACCTTGCGTGATTATTGTTGAAAAACTTACCAATATTGTAGTTGGCAAGAACAGCCTGTAGGGTGATGATTTTTTGTCCCTTTTTTTCTCTTCAAAGTTTAAAACATCTACAAATGCGTCCATTCCACCATATGATATGTATTGCGATGGGTGGAAGGTTTCAAATATGATTTTTAGCGTTTCGACTCCACTTTCAGACTTGTATATCAATGTCCTGTTTTTTAATACCAACAAAGAAAAGTTTAAAAAAAGATGAAATTTTTAAACTAATTATTAGGGTTAAAAATCTTACCCAATATCTCCCACCGGAGCTAAGAGATAACAGATGATTGTTTGGTCACGTGCCAAAAGTGGCTCATATAAGTCGGTTACCCTGTTGCAGTAAGGTGATCTGTATGCGTCACCTAGTTCTGCCATCCGCTTTTCGTTCTTTTCCCTGATCATCTTGATACGCGTTCTCACTAGGTGTGTATGCCTCTCGTCATCCGTTTTATTTGTGTTCGCTGACACAGGAGTCTTTGGATTACTTGCACTTGATGTTTGTAGGATTGGAGCCAATTTTAAAAGTGTCTCAACCGACTGCATTTCTGCTTCGGTCACTTCATCAGGTTCATCAGCTGATGTTATCGGAGGCTTTTCTTTATCATAGGCGTCGGTTATTGTATTCTGTTTATGTGCTTGTTGCTGACTGCACTCTGCCAAATTTACAGGTTGGTCCATGTTGTTTACCACATCTGCTTGTGCCACTGTTTTTATGTTTGATTTGGTTAATTTTTTTGTAATCACAAGCTACAAAAATGTACCTTTTTTTAGTAATGAACGTATTTTTGTTACCTTCTGTAGTCTGTCTGTATACGCCTGGTTCGATTGTTTGTAAGGCAGCCAGGCATGAGTCCGAAATACCACCATCATCAAATGGGGTATTATGAACATCATCACATCCTATAAAATCCCAAACGTTTTGGTTTTTATTAATCATAATTTACTGTAAATATTAACAAATAAGAGAAATTATTATATACCTTTATCTTTCCCTGTGTTTTCATGTTCCAACCTTGCATCTCCATCGCCCTCTAACTCTTGATTTGTTTCGCCACCCTGTCCAACTTTGTTTTGAACCACCTCATCATCAGCAGAGCTTACGTGAACAGGTATCGAAACTGTATTTTTAGAAACTGTACTTTTAACCGCATCATTCCATTTTTTACACCTTTCCATAATTTCAACATCCCAGAAATACTTCTCCTTTACCCCCTTAACGAGATTATTCATATCCGAAACCAGAGAAATGTATTTCTTTATATTATTGTCCATTGTTTTCAACAACACCTGCGGAATTGGACATTCAAAAAGTTCAATCGTGATTACCAGTCTAAGAAGCCAAGTTTCATTTTTTTTAATATCATGCGTGATTATCAGGATATGTGTTACTACTAAAAAATTGGACCAACAGCTCAAACTTGTGGGTAGTAAATAAAATTAGAAGCCCATTGCACTTTTTATGGCATCAAGATTTATGCTAATGGGCCTCCTATTTGACAGTCATATATATTTTTTCCTTAGTCCAGACTTATGTCGGCCCAAACCAGCAGCAGCATACGTTCATTTTTTGGAACCCCAACTGTCAAATTCTGAAGTCCCCAACCATGCGTTATTAATTTGTTGTCCAATATGCGTTATTACATGTACAGTAATTATTTTCTAACATCATAAACAAGTATTATAGCATGTGTTATTGACAGTAACAAAAACAAAAAATCCAGTTTACCTTTTTACTTTTTTTCGAGGCTTCCCACGCAGCATGATCATAGATCACCCCGGTTAGTTGAACCGGAGTGCTGCAGTAGTCAATCTCTTTTTGCGTTTGTGTCCCTATGTCCATTTCATCTAAATTCAAAGCTGAAATATGTTCATTCGGATTCCACCCGTCAAACCAATCCGTATTTGATGGTATGTCACCTTCGTCAATCGGATCCTCCCCATCCACGTTTCCAGCCAGGTTTCTTCTGTTGTAGACATGTGTCGTATCCACTGGTGGTATCATGTACTCATCCGTATCTTCCATACGCTGATCTAATGTATTGAATTCGGTGAGGTTTTCTTGTACCGCAGCTGCCTCGTGTATCGGGATGTTGTCAGCGAAAAGGTCAGTGTACAGCGTCGAAGTGTTCTGTTTTACGATTTCGAATGGTGTGGTCGTAGCCTCTTGATTTTGATGATCATTGCCATTGATGCGTGAGGCAGTAACATGTTGTTGATCCTGGCGATTATCATTTGCTCCTTCGTCTTCCTCCACTTCATCACAATCTTCAACACTTAGCGGCCCGTTGTTGTATAAATATTCTTCCACGTCGTCGATCATACCAGAGGTTACATACTGTATGACAGGCATTTTGACAGGTTCATCGAAAATTTTGTGTCTTTGGTTGAAATAATGGCTGTATAGAAGCTGCATATTGTTTTTTGAAAAAAACCAAATTATTAATATTAATATCGTATTTAGCATAACCTTTAAAGATGTGTACATAACATACCGTTAGGAATGCAACCGGGCCATTGTATTGTGAGTCTAACTTTTTCCAACCTTGTCTTGTTCGTTTCAGCGATTCTAAAACGAAGGAGCACCAATCCAGATTTGGAATGTCTTCCTCTTTGTCAATTGCAAGTAGAAAACTTTGTTTAACAGTTGTTGACTTTGTTATCTCTACAAACAAAGTGTTCCAGTAGGCTAGGAAATTTAGCTTGAATAATCGTCCGCCAGTGGTTTGCTCTGACATAGTTCTTGCAAGTAAAGTATGAGTAATTTTGTTTGTGTCTGGCCACTGGTTTTTGAACTCATCTATGGTTGTTTCTGCGCCTTGAGTAGCCGTATTTTTCTCCACTATTGCTCCTTTCCTAGGCTTATTTTTTTCTCGTACAATAACATTACCCTTTGGAATACCAAACACGTCATGTACTGAATCTCGGGTGATTTCTATCTTGTGATTTCCTATGTTTAGTGTGCTGTATTGCTCGTCATAGTTTCGTACGAGCCAATACCCTAAACGTGTGCTTATATGATAAAGCTTTATATTAAGGACCTCACCAAATCCAATGCTCTTCACATCCGCCACCTGCGCTTCAGTAAAGTGCTTAACTGTATCCAAAAAACCTGAAGGACTGCACCGTAGGCTTATTACATCATGATGATAATCATAGTACGGTCTTGGTTCTGTCCTAATAGGCTCTGCACCGGTAATCTTCCGTTTCCCCTCGATAGGATCCATCTGCTTTTCGTTTTTCGATTGTTTCTTTTTTACTGGCTCAAAGTCATCACCATCTTGGTTACTTGTAGTATTTGGCCTTTTTCTTGTGTTTTCACCCCTTTTGAGTATCAAGTCTCTAATAGGTACTTCAAAGTCATCATCATCATCTTGTAGACTTAATTTTGTATGCTTTCTATTAACCTTTAATTTCTGAGGTTGCTTTGTCATCATCGACTGAATCGGGGGCTCAAAATCATCATCATCATCAGCAACCCCTACATCATATTTCAATACAAAATTTAAAAGATGGAATGAATCATGATAATGCCGCTTGTTATTTCAAAATCTCCAACTACACAATTTTTAAGCTAGAACCGCTAGGTCATATCAAATATTCAACATATGTAATAGCAATCATGCTAATGCCGCTTGTTACCTCTAAATCACCAATTTCAGTATTACCGCAGAAGCCCCAAGATTATAAGTTTCATATTCCCAATTTCACAATGTAACCTAATTCCGCTAGTTCATTAAAGAGAATCATCATCTAATGTTAAGCCTGATAATCCCGCTACTACATAACAATGAATCAGCAAAAAATTACGCTTGTTCTTATCAAATAACGCTAGTTAACCAACCCTAATTTTGGATTAAAATTACCGCAGAAGCCCCAAGATTATAAGTTTCATATCCCAATTCACAATGTAACCTAATTCAATATTCCATATCAATCATGCTAATGTTGTTTGTTAGCTAAAATGATTCAATTTCACAATTAGATCAGACGCCCAATATCAAGTGGTAAAATTCCCAATTGCACAATGTAACCTAATTCCGCTAGTTCATTAAAGAGAATCATCATCTAATGTTAAGCCTGATAATCCCGCTAATCAGAAAAAAAATTACGCTCGTTCTTATCAAATAACGCTAGTTAACCAACCCTAATTTTGGCTTAAAAAACTTCAATCAACATCAAACCTGTAGTTATGCCGCTAATGTGCACCGGCTTCACCGGATCATTTCTTTTCTTGCTCCGTCTTTCTCTTTTAGCTTCTTCAACAAATAATGTAACCGCCGATTAGTTCAACTATAAGGTTGGGACTGGCTAACAAAATAAACGGGGTTCAGAAGATGATTAAATCGATACCTCTTAATGCCGTATTCGTCATTCTCAAGTGAAATCGATGGTCGTTGCTTGTTCACCGTTGTTAATCGTCTTTCTCCGACGGTCGGAATCGTTTTTTCTCCGTCGGTCGGAATCGTTTGAAACTCACCGAAATTTTTGATGATCAAATATGGTTTTTGATTAGATACTGAGATTTAGCCGGGTATTTAGGTATAGGAAATTGACCATTTTAACCTTTGGTTCACATAATTACGTTTTAGACAGACCCTTAAACAATTATTTAATCACGCTTTTAATCCCTTGATCCTACGGTCAGGATTATAACGTATGTTATGTACGATTACTCATAATGTAGGTTAACCGCCCTCTATAAATATAAATATAATAACAACAACATATTTCTCTCCATTCCTTGAAGGAATGGAAAAAATAAACATCTACATACCAAGGAATGAAAATTATTATATTTGGAAGGAGTTACATTCCTTTGGAATACTCTATTCCATTACCATATGAGAACCAAACATGTTTCTTTTCATTCTATCAGAATGATCCATTCAATTCTACCTTCTATTCCTTCATACCAAACGCTACCTTATAGATTAGAATATTTAGTTGCAAAAAAGTTTTTTTTACTTGACTAGATACATATTAGATTGCATTGCATGGTTTTAAGGATGAATGGTTTCTTGAAGTACTTGATAATTTAAATTCTAAATTTAACAATTACTAGACATACCAATGGGGTGGTGGTTCATTGACAAAGGCAAAGCCTTTAAAAACACCTAGGTTGGGAAGGGGAAGGTCTTAGGTTCAAGTCCTACAGACGACAGAGGATTAAAGAAATTAGCCGTTCAAAAAAAAATTACTAGACATGGGTAACATTTATGACATATATCCACCACAATAATGTTACCATAAATATTATACGAATAAGAAAACTACCAGAAATAAGTGCCGCAATGCAATGTGTGGATGCAAATGAGACAAATTGTTTGCCACAACATGAGAAGGAACATAAGTGCGTAACAGTGCCATTAAAGTCTACGAATTTTGGAAAAACAGAGAATGATATCTCTTTTGCAAAGGTGGTGACTACAATGTAACAGTGCCATTAAAACAGAGTGAGCTCTTTGATAGAAAAACAGATAATGATATCTCTTTGGCAAAGGTAGTGACTACAATGTCCTTTTGTGTGTTAAGATGTTATTGATGTAGGCAAAATGGGTAGTTTCGGTAGTGGTAGTGGCGATGTCGGTGGTCTCGGTGATGGAAGATGGTTGCTTTGGCGGCGGCGGCGGTGGTCCCGGTAGATTCGGCGACGATTGTGGTGGAGTCACTAGTTTTGTCAGCGGCGGTGGCGGAATTGGTATTTCTGCTGGTGGCGTTGCTTGGTTTTCCAAACATCACGGTCTTGAGTTCTTCAACATCTTCCCTCATTTGCGACACTATGGCATCAAATTTAGTAGCGATTTCTGCTAATTGAACAGCCACAAAATCGGAATTGTTCCGGGTCTGAACCATGTCGATTCCCGTCAATAGAACCAAATGATAGGAACTGAAAATATGATTAAATTGAAACAAGAACAGACACGATAGTCCGCTCGATTCGAGAGGGGCTAGTCTCCTAAATTCTAATCAGAGATCACAATACAAATAAAATGTCTCATACCCCTAAAACACTAAACAAAACCTAAATATAAAGACTCTAAATCTAATGGCGGTTAATCGGCAGTTATGCCCCCACTTCCTTCAATTTATGGATCATCCACACTTCCTGAATTTTTGAATACTTTCCCTCCAACCTCTTTATCTCTATCTAGCAATAATTCTGACTCAACAACTCTGGGTTTGTATCATACACCTTGTAATGTGTTTCAAGAATAGGGTATATTTTGCACTTAGGCCATAACTAAAAGGGTATTACTGCAATTTTTCCTGCGTATTCGCCAAGAAAACAGAGTCAACAGCCCATATGTCACTCGATCAAAAATCTTGATTTTCTACAGATTCCATCACCAATATAAAGAAACCCACTTTAATTATACGTAACCATCAACCCTCCAACGTGATTCCTGCATTCCAGGAGCACCGTATAATTGATGAACCCAAATTCAAAATTTGGATTTTGGTACCTTCTTGTCTCTCAGGCAATTCATCGAACACATGGTGTGCAGTTGCTTTGGTTATTTCCAGGTATATCATGTTCATCCTGTGTACATGTGTATTATGTATGTATGTTTTAAAGATAGTATAAAGTGAGATGCTTTTGCTTTAAGCTTCTAGAAACCAGTTTCTCTTTTTAACGACTTTGATGTTTGATAGCAAACTAATCACCACTTAAAGTGAGTTGTTCTTATTTGTCTTCTTTTATTTTATTTTTCTGGTAGGAAGTAAATACAGGGCAGCAATGATTTGATAAATTTGCTTTAGCTTGGTGGGTTTTGCTTTTCTTGGCGGGAAAAATAAACAAGACTGGATTTTGGGCATTTTTCTGTGGTAAATTGTGATTATATTTTGTTGTTTTTGTCTTTCAGGCAAATCGTCGAACACTTGGTGTGCAGATGTATTAAAGTCATTATCTTGTGATAATTATCTTTCAAAGATTGAATCTTTATCATCTTTGGATCATGTCTCATAGTTATCTTACAGATCTTGATATTCCGCTTGAACTCAAGTGAATTTTTACCATCATATGCTCAAAGTAATGCCACTAGTCTCCCTCCGTTCATCGCCAAGACTTACGAAATGGTGAACGATCCTTTGACCGATCACATCGTATCATGGAGCCACAATAACCGAAGTTTCATCGTGTGGGACCCACCCGCGTTTTCCGGTGAATTGCTTCCAAGATTTTTCAAGCACAACAATTTCTCAAGCTTTATTAGACAACTAAACACATATGTCAGTAATCCCTAATTTACATTCACAGGTTTCATTGTTCTTCTATCTTTAATTTCTCAAAAGCTTTAATTGTTCCAATCTTTTATAGGGTTTTAAAAAAATTGATCCAGAACAATGGGAATTTGCAAATGAAGACTTTATCAGAGATCGACCTCATCTTTTAAAGAACATCCATAGAAAAAAGCCTGTTCACAGTCATTCAATGCAGAATGTTAACATCCATGAAGCTTCTTCATCTTCTGCATTGACTGAATCCGAAAGAATCCAATACAAAAAGGATATTTACAGGCTGCGTTTAGAGAACAAATCATTATCTTTACAGTTTCAAACACAACAAAAGGAACAACACGATATTGAATCAGCAGCGCGAGCGTTAACAGAGCGTTTAAAGCTTGCTGTAAAACACCAAAAAGATCTTTTGTGTACCTTGGATTATACGTTGCAGAAACCGGCTCAGAATTTGGACACGAATGACCGAAAAAGACGATATTTGTCGGAGATTAATGATCAGATGTGCTCATTTGATGTCCAGATCTCTGAGACGACAAGTATAGACGCTCTTTTGGCTTTAGATTTGGAGTTGGTTGAACAATTGGAGTCTTGTATAATGTTTTGGGAGGATGCGTTAACCGATGTTCACCAGAAGTCGCCAATAAACCTTGAAACGGGTTATGAAGAATGTGAGATTGCCACAACTTCCGAGCCGGTTAATACTGTGGGTGTGAATGACGGGTTTTGGGAACAGTTCATGACTGAGAATCCTGGTGGTTCGTTGACGGATAATGACAGCAGAGGGTTTGATCAATACGGGACGTTTTGGTGGAAACATGAAGAGTGTAAATAGTTTTGTAGAAAAAACTCAACATTTATATTTTGTAGAATGTTTTGTGTATATATATGTGTGTGTAAATTTTGAAAATATTATGATGTTTCTGTTGTCAGTTGTTTGTAAATCTTGATAAGGGTTTGATAAGAGAGATTTAATACTGGATATTCAATACTTTCTAATAATTTACAACTAGTGAGATTCCCTCGCGATTCGGTCGGGAATTCAGTCGGTATCAATTTGGTTCGTTACGTTACCGGCACTCATTATAATAGGCGAAAGAGAAAACATTACATCCATCAAAAACAATAAAAACATATATCGATACTGGAACTGATGTTGTTTAGTTGATACCGGTTCAATTCGTTTGCATTTTATGTTTATTTTATTTCAATATTGTGATTTTTATTTCTAAAAGAGATATCGTGCTGCTATCGTAACAAACCGAATTGAAACCGATTGAACTACATTTGTATCAATACCCTATCTATTTTTATTGATTATGCTTTCGATACACTGATAACATATCAATAAGAAAACAATATAATAATGAAAACTTAAGTTAATAAGAAAACAGTGTAATAATGAAAACCTAGAAAAAAAAACAATACCGAACTAAACCAAACAACATTGATACCGGTGTGCATTCATTTTATAAGAAAAAAAATGTTTAAAATCTTAATAAAAAATAATATAATATTAAAAACTTAGAAAAAACAATATTAAAAAAAACTAAACCACTATTCATGAAGACTTTCAAATAATAGAAAACAGTGTAATAATGAAAACCTAGAAAAAAAAAACAATACCGAACTAAACCAAACAACATTGATACCGGTGTGCATTCATTTTATAAGAAAAAAAAATGTTTAAAATCTTAATAAAAAATAATATAATATTAAAAACTTAGAAAAAACAATATTAAAAAAAACTAAACCACTATTCATGAAGACTTTCAAATAATATGTATAATAATAATAATAATCCCTTGGTGTTATATTCAAGTTTTAGCTTCAAATGCAAATCTACATTTTTTTTGTGGAGGGAGGTTTTTTAAAAACAGAAAGATGTCAAAAAGGGAAAAGATAAAAAATGAAAGAAAGAAAGAAAGAAAGAAAAAGTTTGTCATATGCTAAAGGTTATTTTACTTATTCCGTGAATCGTTTCTCGACCTAAGCTCGCCTCAGCGAGCCGTTTGGGCAAAGTGACAATAAGGAATTTACAAATTCATTAAAACGTTAACCAAACATTTCCTACAGATAATTCTGAAAACTAAAAATATGGATCAAAATAGACTTGGTTTAATTCTAACCATACATCTTTGAACACCTTAACAATAAGATTATGATATTCATCACAATTTAATGTCAAGTAACAAGCCAAAAGCTCCTCGAGCTCTTCTCTTCGCCTGATTCCGTTCTCCATGATCATCTCCATCATCGACTCTCGGAAGTCTTGTTGCGGATCAAATGATCTTTTCAAAACCGCAAAACTATCAGCATAAGCTCTAAATGCATCCTTAATTTCTCTCTCTTTGTTCATCTTCACCCTTGTTTTTTTCATATCTTCAAGAGCTTTGATTCTGCATTCCACTCTGGCGAGCGTTCGTGGCGTACATGCGTTGACTTTACAACCCGGTTTTGACTTTTTCCTACTTGTTTTTTTGCTTACATCAACACATTTCCTCTGTTCCTCATTCTTCAACATGATGTCTTTGATCTTCTTGTTTTTTAGCTTCCTTAACTCTTCCAAACCCGACCTTGTTGATCGTGTTCTTGTATAGTCAACGGTTGACTTTGACTTTGACTTCAAACAATCTTGAGATGTTGCTTGAATTATGCTCTCAGATTTCTTTTCAAACACAATCTTTTTCACTTCTTCTTCTTCACCAATCAACTCTTTCATCGTTCTTCCATTCGACGCCATTTTCTTGAAACTTGAAGCACTTACCGGTGAAACATTCAGCCGGTTATCCAAATTATACATCCAATTGTGAAAACGCGCGTTTTCTGATTCGGGTTCATCGCCATCTTTCACCTTCTTGAACCTCAATACCAATTTCTTTAGAGACATATTTGACATCAAAGAAGTTGCCTTCTTCTTGGCTTTTTCTTTGTTATAAAATATATAAATGGATGATGTATGAGAATTCGTCGATTTCGAGAAGAATTAAGTTAAAACAGGTAGTTTGTTATGTGAACAATTGACTACTGTTGGTGGCTGTTGTATTTGAAGTTTAAAAGAAAGGCCCGCCATAGATCTTGTGATCACTTTACTTCACTTTTTCATTTTACTTGAGCTTTGTCCTTTGCTTTTCTGGTCTACTTGTTCTAAATAAAGGGGACCATTTTTGTCATTGTCTTTTTTTTCCTGTTTCCTTATAGTGAAGATCTAGTTTTTATACATTAGTGTTTAGGATTTATGGTTTATGGTTAAATGTTTTGCGCACGGAGCGTAAGAAGTTTTAGATTGAATCTTATTGCCCAAAAACCATGAATATAGGTCAAGTGTGTTACAAAAACTCACAAGCAGGATCATGAAACCTCATGAATACCTGTTCTTAAGAACAATATACATGCATTTTAAGTTTCATGTTATACGTTTGACTCTAGAAAGGGGTTTTGTTAAACAATAATATAGTTATATAGCTATATTTGACTCTATAGATATATTTTATTTATAGTGTATCATTATCCTAATGGATCTTAAGGTTTTTTTTTGAACATCAAATTTGAATCACTCATGGACTATTGGGGTATCATCGTGCCACCAGTAGAACCACCTGATCATACCCATCTCCACTAGGCATAATGCCGAGTTTTCCGGTGAATTGCTTCCAAGGTTTTTCAAGCACAACAATTTCTCAAGCTTTATTAGACAACTAAACACCTATGTGAGTAATCCCTCATTTACATTCACAGGTCTTTAATTTCTCAAGCTTGAATTGTTCAATCTTTTATAGGGTTTTAAAAAAATTGATCCAGAACAATGGGAATTTGCAAATGAAGACTTTATCAGAGATCGACCTCATCTTTTAAAGAACATCCATAGAAAAAAGCCTGTTCACAGTCATTCAATGCAGAATGTTAACATCCATGAAGCTTCTTCATCTTCTGCATTGACTAAATCCGAAAGAATCCAATACAAAAAGGATATTTACAGGCTGCGTTTAGAGAACAAATCATTATCTTTACAGTTTCAAACGCAACAAAAGGAACAACAAGATATTGAATCAGCAGCGCGAGCGTTAACAGCGCGTTTAAAGCTTGCTGTAAAACACCAAAAAGATCTTTTGTGTACCTTGGATTATACGTTGCAGAAACCGGCTCAGAATTTGGACACGAATGACCGAAAAAGACGATATTTGTCCGAGATTATTCATCAGATGTGCTCATTTGATGTCCAGATCTCTGAGACGATAAGTATAGACGCTCTTTTGGCTTTAGATTTGGAGTTGGTTGAACAGTTGGAGTCTTCTATAATGTTTTGGGAGGATGCGTTAACCGATGTTCACCAGAAGTCGCCAATAAACCTTGAAACGGGTTATGAAGAATGTGAGATTGCCACAACTTCCGAGCCAGTTAATACCGTGGGTGTGAATGACGGGTTTTGGGAACAGTTCATGACTGAGAATCCTGGTGGTTCGTTAACGGATAATGACAGCAGAGGGTTTGATCAATACGGGACGTTTTGGTGGAAACATGAAGAGTGTAAATAGTTTTGTAGAATGTTTTGTGTATATATATGTGTGTAAATTTTGAAATATGTTATGATGTTTCTGTTGTCAGTTATTTGTAAATCTTGATGAGGGTTTGATAAGAGAGATTTAATACTGGATATTCAATACTTTCTAATAATTTACAATCCCTTGGTGTTATAATGTGAGGTTCATTAGGGAACACTAAAAAAGTAGGGAACAGTGGGGAACCGACTCAAACGAACTCCGATTGGACTCATTCTAGCGGCGTTGGAACCAGCTCGTCGAACCCTAACTACGATCTCTTAACCCTAAACCCTAAATCATAACCCCTAAACCCTAAATATATTAGGGTTTGGCTTTAGGGTTAGCTTTAGGAGTTAGGATTTAGGGTTTAGGGTTAAGAGATCTTAGTTAGGGTTCGACGAGACGGTTCCAACGCCGCTGGAATGAATCCAATCGGAGTTCGTTTTAGTCGGTTCCTCACTGTTCCCCACTTTTTTAGTGTTTTTACAATGAACTTTCCCCTGGTGTTATATTCAAGTTTTAATAATGTTGGGTGGAGGGAGTTTTATTTAAAAACAGAAAGATGTCTAAAAGGGAAAAGATAAAAAATGAAAGAAAGAAAGAAAGAAAAAGTTTGTCATATGCTAAATCATAAATGGTTAATCCACATTGCTCATATATTCTTAATAGATACATACTCTTTTATCTCTTATCGTTATTTTACTTATTCCGTGAATCGCTTCTGGACCTAAGCTCGCCTCGGTGGGCCGTTTGGGCAAAGTGACAATAAGGAATTTACAAATTCATTAAAACGTTAACCGAACATTTCTTACAGATAATTCTGAAAACTAAAAATATGGATCAATATAGACTTGGTTTAATTCTAACCATACATCTTTGAACACCTTAACAATAAGATCATGATATTCATCACAATTTAATGTCAAGTAGCAAGCCAAAAGCTCCTCAAGCTCTTCTCTTCGCCTGATTCCGTTCTCCATGATCATCTCCATCATCGACTCTCTGAAGTCTTGTTGCGGATCAAATGATCTTTTCAAAACCGCAAAACTATCAGCATAAGCTCTAAATGCATCCTTAATTTCTCTCTCTTTGTTCATCTTCACCCTTGTTTTTTTCATATCTTCAAGAGCTTTGATTCTGCATTCCACTCTGGCGAGCGTTCGTGGCGTGTAAGCGTTGACTTTACAACCCGGGTTTGACTTTTTCCTACTTGTTTTTTTGCTTACATCAACACATTTCCTCTGTTCCTCATTCTTCAACATGATGTCTTTGATCTTGTTGTTTTTTAGCTTCCTTAACTCTTCCAAACCCGACCTTGTTGATCGTGTTCTTGTATAGTCAACGGTTGACTTTGACTTCAAACAATCTTGAGATGTTGCTTGAATTATGCTCTCAGATTTCTTTTCAAACACAATCTTTTTTACTTCTTCTTCTTCTTCACCAATCAACTCTTTCATCGTTCTTCCATTTGACACCATTTTCTTGAAACTTGAAGCACTTACCGGCGAAACATTCAGCCGGTTATCCGAATTATACATCCAATTGTGAAAACGCGCGTTTTCTGATTCGGGTTCATCGCCATCTTTCACCTTCTTGAACCTCAATACCAATTTCTTTAGAGACATATTTGACATCAAAGAAGTTGTCTACTTCTTGGCTTTTTCTTTGTTATAAAATATATAAATGGATGATGTATGAGAATTCGTCGATTTCGAGAAGAATTAAGTTAAAACAGGTAGTTTGTTATGTGAACAATTGACTACTGTTGGTGGCTGTTGTATTTGAAGTTTAAAAGAAAGGCCCGCCATAGATCTTGTGATCACTTTACTTCACTTTTTCATTTTACTTGAGCTTTGTCCTTTGCTTTTCTGGTCTACTTGTTCTAAATAAAGGGGACCATTTTTGTCATTGTCTTTTTTTTCCTGTTTCCTTATAGTGAAGATCTAGTTTTTATAGATTAGTGTTTTGGATTTATGGTTTATGGTTAAATGTTTTGCGCACGGAGCATGAACATAGGTCAAGTGTGTTACAAAAAACTCACAAGCAGGATCATGAAACCTCATGAATACCTGTTCTTAAGAACAATATACATGCATTTTAAGTTTCATGTTATACTTTTGACTCTAGAAAGGGGTTTTGTTAAACAATAATATAGTTATATATAGTTATATTTGACTCATATAGTATTCTATTGTATAGATATATTTTATTTATAGTGTATCATTATCCTAAGACTAAGCGGTATGGGGGCCGGCTTAGGCCTGGCGAGGCCCGGCGCCGGTCCCCCACACCGCCCCCTGCTTCCGTCCCGGCTAGACCGGCTGCCCACAAACGAAGTCGACGGGCCTCTCTCCTCTCTCCTTCTCTCACATATACCTATACATACATACACATATATATAAAGAGGTTCATCCCCCACCCCCTAGTCCATCACCCTCAAGCCCTTCCTACGTGGCGGTGACGTGACGGCCCATCCTCTTGAGGATGGGGCTCTCCATACCCTCTAGTCTAATGGATCTTAAGTTTTAGGTTGGTTAAGTTCTCTTCTCTGTTTATTCCGTATTGCATGACACATAAATGCAAAATTAATGCTGGGAAAAAAAATTAATGAGAAAACTGAGTTTTTCTTGAGTAGTTGTTTTCTAGCGGGTTGTAAACGAACCGAGCCATAGCTTTGTTTAAGCTTGAAGTCGACTCATTTAACTTTAGAGAGTGTCGACTCATTTAACTTTAGAGAGTTCGAGGCTTGTTTCAAGATGAATGTTAAAAGCTCGAACCCAACTTTTAAAAAAAAATTAAGATGGAGTTCGCCTTATTTATTATGTATTAGTATTTTATTTTATATACATTTATAACTATATTTTTATATACTTACAACTCTAGTTCTATACATATAAAATAATAATAATAATATATAGTCAGTTATTGTATCATAATTATATAATAATATTTATTATAAAAAATTAAACCTTTATATGATTAATTGTCTCATATAGGTCTCTGAATACAATCTTAGTATATGTAACTTACCGAAACGCATGAGATAGTTGCCCATCATACGGCTCACCAACTTCACTTGTCTGAGTTGTCTCTATGGGGTTTGGGAGCTCAGATTCGGCATATCTGGTCTATTTTAGAAGACTGTTTTCGACGGTTAGGTTTAAACTTGTTTATTAAATGAGCTTCAACATATGTTTCCTTTTAGCGGTGCTCAAAACGAGTTTTTAATAAACCAAAGTTATCTTTTTTTTTTCTGTACCATAAACATACACACTCTCCTAAACTCTACTTTTTAAATCCATTATTCTTCACTCTGTAAGACTACTCGGTGTGAAGAGACTTGAAAATGAGACCATTGGCCCTCACAAGTTGGTGTAAGACTTAAACCTGCATCACTTTGACAAGACTAAACTCCTGATGGACTAGACCATGAGGCCATTGGCCCGATGTTGAGTACCTGACCACGATATCTTGTTGTCGCGCCTGCTTTTTTTAATTTTAAAGTTAAATTGCGGGACTAAAATGTTGATTTTGACAGAGGGGTAGGATACCCATACACGTAAAAGGATGTTTTTTTAATGCAAGTTTCAGCTAATATTACCAACTCTAAAGCATAAGTTACAAACGGGTGTAACACACTAGATAGTGATTGTTGAAGAGCATTGGAGTCTGGAGCTATGGGTAAACTGAATAATTGATGATATGATCAAACTTGTGAGCTTGAATAGGACTAAACATGTATGCTCTCATGTGAAATGAAATAAAGGTTGAGTTGTACATATCCCAATTTTTTATGACGATATTTATAATACAATTATTTTTTGAACGGTAAACGAATTCTTTAAATGAGCTACTGTCAAAATTTATCACATCGGGCTACTGTTAAACCTCCACCTAGGGCCGAAGTCTGTGAACATTCGTCCGAAGGCACGACAGTGCGGTGAGATAAAACCCGCTCAGTTCAAGGATTGAACTAGCGATCTCCGCCTAGTCTCCCATTATCACCAGGTGGCGCAGAAAATAATGAGAGCATGAATCGAATCTGGGTCACTTGTAACGTCAGATCTCTCCCTTACCACTCCACCACTAGCCCATCGGCAATATAAGATTAAAATTTAGAACTATCTACGGTTTTCTCGTCAAAATGTGGTTTGGATAATGTTTTATGTCTAAAATAGAAGAGTTAACTTCCATTTTGTTCCCTGTGATTTGATCATTTTAACGGTTTTGCCTTAGTAGTTTAAAAATAGTCATTTTCTTTCCTGATTTTTCTAACTTATCGTCATTTTGCTCCCGCCTCTAACTCCATTCAAAAAATCCATTAACTAGAAGTGTATTTTGGTAATTTTATAGATAAAAGCAAGGGCATGTAAGTCTTTTCACCTAAATAAACCTATAACTTGTTTATTTACATGTATTATAAGTAATTCTTTTCTAATCCCCCATCTTTCCAACCACTCTTTCTACCGGCCACCACCATCCACAACCATCCACCACCATCTGCAACCATCACCTGTCGACCACGACTACTACGACTTTTAACTAAACGTTTTAATTATGTTAGAGCCAGGGAGTAAACTACCGAAATACGCCTACTTTTAATTGAACGTTTTAACTTAGAGCTAGGGAGCAAATTGGCGACAAACTCGAAAGAGCAGGAAGGAAAATGACTATTTTTAAACTATTGAAGCAAAATCGTTAAAATAACCAAACTACAGGGAGCAAAACAAAAGTTAACTCAAAATAGAATTTCTGTCATACAACTACTAAACTTTACTTTTATAACTTTTTCAGCCCTAACACTAACACTAGTGTAACATCTCGTTTTCGGAATATGAAAAACATGATGTGCTTGCATAAGTTGCATTTATATTTCTAAGATTGCTTTATGGGTGTTTAATAAAGTGTATAAACGGGTGTTAAACAAAGCAGGCAATAAATGATAGTTGAGGGGTACGAAATTGAAAGTTGTGAGACTAAGTAGTAAATGTGTCAAGCTTGTTACACAATTGTGTGCCCAAAGCTGAGTAAAAAAGAAACATTTGCCACATGGTGCAAAAATCGACGTGTGTCTAAGCTGTACACGAGCGTCTACTATTTCATTGTACACGCCTGTGTACATGGTGAGTCATCATACACAGGTCATATCGATGGGCATGTCTGCATCGACTTTTAGGGTATAAATACGTGATTCAGGGCTCGTCTTTTCGTTCTGCGAGATGTGGAGCCTCGAGAATCCATTGAGTGTATTTTGAGGATAATCTAGTGACATATTACAAAAAGAGTGAGTAAAGCGGGTATGATTGATGGTGAGATACAGAGGTAATCAATAGCGGTGCATAGTGGTGAACGAGAGGCGGTTTTAGTCACGATTTCTAACGAATGTCTTGCATACCCGAGTTACCGCTAACGATAGGTGAAGCACTTTAACCCAAGGGTAGTGGGGTTTATTTATCTTAAAAACCAATATAATAGTGTTGATTAGTTTCATGATTAGGAACTGTTAGAGAACAATTCATGTATTAGTTACGTGTCATGTTATGTAAGAGAATATATAAATATGCGTGCTAAATGTTTTATGCGGGGTTTGATAATAGTATGTTAATGTGGTACACTTGTGGGTTAGTTGTCTTGGGTATATTATCATAAACGTGATCATCGTGTGGGTATGTGATGGTTAATGTGAATGGTCGTGTGTAGGTGGTCGTTAATATGTATAACCGTTGGCAGGTAAACATGATTGCGAATCACTATGTGTAGGTGGATGTTAACACGTATCACCATGGGTAGGTGAACATGGGTGTGAATCACTGTGTTTAGGTAGTTGTTAATGTGTATGAGTGTATCTTCGTGGGCAGGTATGGCTGAAAATCACTATGTGTGGGTGGTCGTTAGGTGACTCACGATGAATAGGTTAATAAAATATGTTTGAAACAAAGGGATAAGATTTAATGTGAACAAGAGTAAACAAATGATAAAGGTATATTAACTTTGATATATTTGGGTATAAATCGTTAAGATGTTTTATGGGAAAGTGTTTTGTGTCGTATTAATGAGACACTTTGAAAAATTAAATCGACACCACTAATATGCATCGTATTGGCCTATACGATGCGTATTAGGTCAAATTTAATTTTCAAGGTCAGTTAAAGGCTAACACTGTCTCCTCATGCGGACTGAACGATGCGTATTAGTAACAGGTAGTCTATCAAACCTGACAGATAGGGTTCACGTGCAAACCCTATATTGATCATATAGGCCTATACGATCCGTATTATAGTACGGAATTATATTCCGTCACTTAACATTGACATAAAGTGATTGAAAGAACATTGCATCAGCCCTATACAGGTCGTATAGGTCTATACGACCCGTATTGGTCTATAAATTTGCATTCTGGTTGGCCTTTGTAAACGAGGAAGACGAAGACGATTCACATTGTCTTCGTTTTTCCTTTATATTCGATTCCACCATGTCTTGGTTCAACCTTAATTACATTTTCGGCGAGTTGTCCGACACAAACACGAGCACGTTTATTCCGAAAAGCAGTGTGGTATAACATTTTTCAACTTGTGTTGTATTGTTTTTTTTTTTTTTGTGAAATACTTAGCACACCGTTTGTATTAGGAGGGGCCTGCATTCCCTGATTCTTACTATGGGAGAGGAAATGATCATCACGCGGAGGAGGTCGTGTCCGGCTTTCGTCCCCGTCATAATGAATCGTTGTTGCCAGACCTCAACGAGGTAAGTATTTATTTATTTTTTTCTATTCGGCATTAAACTTACCATTACCTTTTACCCGTTGGTTTTTTTAGTTTGTTGAGCCCCGCCAGCCGTTGTTGCCAGATCTGAATGAGGTAAAAATATATTTACATATTATTCAGAAGGCTTTTAGATGTGCCGTTATGATTTAACCGTTGTTTTTTTTTTCAGTTTATTGTGGCTAGCGATGATCATGGTTATGGGTCTCCGTATTATGATGCCAGTTACGGTGCCTCGTTTGGACAAGAAGAATATGACAATAACTTTCCGTTAGTGGTGCCTCGGGCGTACAACAAGACATTGGTGAACCTTTTTATGCGCAAGAATCATTGGTGACGAGCAACCCGCTTACCCTGAAGTTTCGTACAAAACTGATCAGGTGCGAATAATATATATTTTTGTTAAAATGGGAATTAGCCTGTAATAATCCACCTGGACCTTATTGGCCATTAATAATCCCACCTGATAATATTCCCCACATCAGTCCCACATTTCACCTATTTTTCCTACAATGGTCCCTCGTTAAAAAAACTTAACGAGGTTTAGCTTTTTTCGAAATTACAAACAGATTTTTAGGGCTTTTGATCAGAACGATGATACGAGTCCATTGATGTAAAACTTACTTCGAAATGGTGCTCCAAGTGACTTGATTTTGGTTAATTGGAAATTTAAACACCCGAATTGAAGCGCCGTCTTCATCGTTTTTCGAGGCAAGTTTTACATCAGTGGACTCGTATCGTCGTTCTAGTCAAAAGCCCTAAAAAATTTTGTTTGTAATTTGGAAAAAAGCATAACTCTGTTAAGTTTTTTTAATGGGGGACCATTGTAGGAAAAATATGTGAAAGGTGGGACTAGTGGGGGGAATATTCTAATGTGGGATTATTAATGGCTAATAAGGTCTTGTTGGATTATTACAGACCAATTTCCCTTGTTAAAAATATTACTATAAACGTTATATATTTGAAAAACTGTATTATAGATGTTATATTTTTTCTGTTAAAAATTATTATAAATGTTATATTTTTTTTAAATGTATTATAAATGTTATATATTTTTTGTTAAAAAAATATTATAAATGTTATATATATTTTTCACTTAGGATTTTATATCCCGCAATGAGTTGGAAGGTTGGGTAAAAAGAAGGGGTTTAGCCAACGGATACGTTATTGTTACTAGACGGTCCAAGGATCACTGGACATGGCTCCAATGTTGTCGTAGTGGCGAGCATGAGAGTAAGGCCACAATTAGGAAAACCGGCAGCAAAAAATGCGCATGCCCTTTTATGGTGATAGATCGTCTCGACCAAAGTCGTCGAGCTTCACGGATAGATTATCTGCATAAAAATTTTAACGAGAAGCATAACCACGCCCTGGTGAACATCTGGAGGGTTACACGAATGCTAGGAGACTTATTCCTAATGAGTTTAGACTGGTGCAAGAGCTGACAGATCAAGACATACAACCCCATATAATCTGGAAGGTCGTAACCGACTCCTATGCAGAGACTTGAACAAATCCTCATCGCTCCGAAGGATATACACAACGCTCTTCAAAAGATTAGGGCCACAAAGTTTGATAAAAAAATGACTCCTATGCAGAGACTTGAACAAATCCTACAGGAAAAAAAGATGACCTGTTACATACAGGCGGAACCTTCCACCAATGTCGTTCAGAATATATTTTTCTGTCACGACAAGTTCTTTGAAATGTGGAGGGCATTCCCGCATGTGCTTATGGTCGACACAACCTACAAAACTAACATGTACAATCTTCCATTTTTGCAAGTTGTGGGTATGACGTCGACAAACCAAACCTTTTGTGTTGCGCATGCATTTCTTTTAAATGAGCAGGAGGTAATGTACGATTGGGTCCTGGAGAGAGGATTAGGTCCATGCTGCACGAGTGCATGGAGCCGCGTGTAATTTGTACGGACAGAAAATAAGCACTGATAAACGGGTGTAAAAAATATTCCCTACCGCACATAGATATCTCTGTAGGTTCCACATCTTACAGAATATTGTAAAGCACTGCAAGAATTCATTTACTCAACCAGATTGGGAGGACTTTGTTCGTCAGTGGAAAACAGTGTGTGATTCTGCTAACGAGGAGTTATACGATTATAAACTCTCCAACCTTCATAGACACCTTCTCAATCAACAACGTAAACGTACGTTTTCTCTTAATACATTCATATAAATAGATATATAATTTGAATATATTTATTTTTTTCAAATGTTTTTTATTACCTGAGGGATAACTGGTTAAACACATCCCGCTATAAATTTGTATCTGCATGGACCAATCAAACGCTAACATTTTACCAAACTACGACAGATAGAGCTGAAGGCACATATGCTGCATTAAAGAAACAGCTCACTACACCGAAATGCAGTCTGGAAACCTCGGTGAAAAAGGTGGACACCTTGGTACTAAAACAATATACACAAATAAAGAAATGTTTGAAAGAAAGTCACACCAAGCGAATGAACAGCCACCTTGAGATTCCTTTGTCTCGCAACCTACTTTGTAAAGTTTCCATCCATGCTCTTAACCTATTAAAAAACGATCTAACACGGAGACTATCCGCGTTGCGGTCATTCGGATCAACATGTGGCTGCCAGCTGTACACCGGTTACGGGTTGTTATGTGTCTGTCGTCTGGAGAAATTGCAAAATACAGGTAGTTATAGACTTATAAAAAATGTGTTATTTTATTAATTTAATATGCTTGTGCAATGCTCTTTTTTGTTTTGCAGAACGCATTATTCAGCTCGATGATATAGACATTTTCTTGAGAAAACTTGACCTGAATCCATCAACTTTTGATGATGAAGAGGTTGATGTAGAAAAAGAATTAAAAGATGTGAAACAGAAAATGTGTACCCAACCCCCGCAAGTGAAGAAAAGCATCATATCGAAGATCAAGGCGGTTATAAACCCATTTATAAGCGACAAAAAACCGCCTATCGTACAAGAAAACACTCGTGGGCGGCCAACGTCCAAGGCCCAACAAAGAAGAGCACAACCTGCTAGACATAGCTCAGTTGGGCCTTCCGAACAACAAAGTAGGTGTGACCCTCCTCGACACATCTCTTATGTACAGTCGCAAGATTCTCTAATACCGTCTACATCTGCAACGTCTCAAAAGTCTCAAAGGTCGTTACTGCGACGTAGTCGTTCAATGGCTTCACAGAAAAAAAGAGCCTTATGAGGACCATGGGTTTCCGTTAATCACTGATGATGGAACGCTTGAATATGTTCTCATATTCAAAAATTAAATTCCAAAAGTGTTCCGCCCCCCACATTTCAAAAATAAAAGATATCAAGCCGGATGGACATTGTGGGTTTCGGGATATGGCTGTGGGTTTAGGGTTGGAACAAGACTACTTTGGGTTTATTCGGAGCCAACTAGTTGAAGAGTTGATGGTTATGAACAAAGATATGTGGAAGTACATTTTAGACAGTGATTTACCAAGGAGACTACGACGCGCAACTAAAGAGAATAAATTTTATTGTGGTTGGGAGAGCACCCATGGAGCATTAGATGGAGATCATCAGGCAGGACTCCTTCTTGCCCATAGGTTTGGTGTGATTGTTCACGTATTAGACATAAGAGGTTGTTCGACTTTATTCCCCTTCTATCATCCAGAGCGCGGACGTGTCCCCCATCAGGTCGTTACACTGTATATGTTAAGAATAGTCATTTCATCCACATCAAACTTGAAGGGGACTATCCAATGCCGTCACCGAACTATCTTTGGGTAAGATACGCGGGTGAAGAAGCAGCACTTTGGATGGAACACTACACGGAACGCATAACGTGGTATGAAATGATAACGAAGCCTAATATTGACAAGACAATGCATTATACTAATTAATTTGTAACTTTAAAGAATAATTTATTTAAATAATGTATTCCATTTGTTTTAATTTTTTTTACCGGAGCCTAAAATACGTTAAAATACGCAAAAATACGTCAAAATACGCTAAAATACGATAAAATACACTAAAATACGCTTGAATACGTCAAAATATGCTAAAATACGTCCAAATATGCTAAAGTACGTGGAGCCGACCAGGTTGACACAGCAGAAGCTGATCGGCATGCACATGACGCGTGACTTCCCTTGGCTCGAGCTTCGATTTATAGGAGCTGATGGGCAGCAGTTTGTCCCCGCCGACTTCCCAGCTGAGTTACCAGAGGAGCTGCCAGAGCCGGCAGGTGGTGATGCCGCCGAGGACGATGACGATGACGATGGCGATAATGTCGATGGTGACCACGCTCACCCACCACCCCCGCCAGCTGGATAGCCACTGCAGCCGAAACCACAGGGGGTGCCTAAATACCCCAAGGACGTTCTGTACAACCAGCTCCATCCAGCTGTGGCGCTTGCGTTACAGCAGATGGAGGACCGTCTGTAATACCCTTAAATTTAAACTCGAATTAATCGCTAATTTATACCAAAAGATGATAGCTTAACATAAGTTTCAAAAATATTATACGCCTTAGTCAACTAATGACTAAGGTAGAACGTACTAAGTCGTTTAAGGATTTGTTTACAAACCAAGAACAACTAATTAACAAGTTCAAAACATAGCGGAAGCTTCAAAATGGAGTGTTCGGTTCTTCATTAAATCACTTGATCGCCATCCATGAGACCCACCTAAATACCTATGATCAACCATTAAATCATTAGCTTTGACATTAATAAATAATAGGATTTCAAGGTTTAACATCACATTGAAAATAACAGAAATATAAAAGTTTTCCAGGCTCCACCGTAACTTACGGTGGCAACTTACGGTGCCACCGTAAGTTACGGTGAGTGCTGGAAATCCTTGGATCCACCGTAAATCAGTAGAAGTCTACCGTAAATCCTTAATCTTTACCGTAAATTACGGTGACACCGTAATTTACGGTAGCACCTGGAAATTCATGTTTTTGTCTGGTTTAAGCATTTCGTCCAAAATCCCAACTCTCGGATTTCAGTATTCTGCAGTATCAATGTAATAAAAGTCTGATATTTCTAGCACGTCATGATATAACCAACTACATTCAACAATCTATCATGTTCCGGAATGTAAATCATGTTTTACTTGATTATTTGACCCGTTTGGCTTGTCTATGGAATTCCTTCCTTTATGACAACTACCAACGAGTTTAATTCATCATTCAACCAAGTATTCAATATAACAATACCATCGCTTTAATTCATAACAACTAGTAATTTGATATTCAACTACAATGATCTAATTTCACTTAATGTAACGGGTCATGTTACATACCTTTAAAGTAAACCCTTCAACGTGCATCCACACCGGTTTGTCCGCTAGATGCCCCGGCTTCCTTCCCTAAAGAGTTCAAGCACTTTATGTTTAGAACTCCATGTTTTACACACATAACGCACATTCGTCATACTTCGTATTTATGCGTTTAAAACTTAACAATTCAGTTTTCAAGCCTTCTTTGAGGCATTTCAACAAACATCATGAGGGCAGAATTTCTATATCATTCGTATTCATGTTTATGGATTGCTAATTAGTTAACTTAACTTCAATTAAGCCATCACATATCATGTAAACATCATATCTTTCTGGAACTATCTTCTAAGGTCAATTTACACTAAAATAACCACTCAAAATCCTAGAGTTCATCATCATCATGTAAAACCCACAACCCACCTTCAAGGTGTTCATGGAATTTTCCTTAATTTGGTCATGTTTAGCATGAAATCAGTTAGGTTTCACTTCTAAACACCTCATCACTTCTAATCAAACCTAATAGCACACATGCAACATAAATTCTCTGATTTACTAAAATCATGAGAATTTCAAACGAAGAATTAACACGATTTTTACATACCTTGGAATCCTCTTGTGATGAGGATCACTAATCTATGTTTAGATTTCGATTTGGACTTGATTTGGGCTTTCAATTTGAGCTTTTTGTGACAAGTTAGGGTTTTGAAGATATCCCCTGGTCGCCCCCTTCTCTCTTGATCGACCAAACACCAGGTTTTTGGGTGTTTGGTTTTGTTTAGTTACTAATTATGACTTAAGTTTTAGTTTTTGACAATTCAGGCCCCTCTACTTTGTTCTACACATTGTTTAGTAGGCTTTAAACCCTTCATGAGCTATTTCTAGTCTATCAACTAACTAGGTTAGAAGTTTCTAGTTAGTAAATTTCCGTTTATTTATAATTTATAATTTTAACATAAGGTTTTATATTTTCGGGGTGTTACAAGTCCACCCCCCTTAAAAGGGTTTCGTCCCCGAAACCGAATTACGTACCAATTAATGTAGGGTAGAGTCGTTGCATTTCTTCCTCGGACTCCCATGTAGTGTCCGAGCCTTTTCTATGCTCCCATCTGACCTTGACTTGTTTGATTTGTCTATTTCGTAAGTATTTGACCTTTCGATCCAAAACCTCCACCGGTCTTACCGCATAATTCAAACTATTATCCACTTCGATGTCATCGTAATGGATATAAGTCGTTTCGTCCGCTAGGCACTTTCTTAATTGTGACACGTGGAACGTGCTATGAATTCCTCTTAGTTCTGCCGGTAGTTCGAGGCGGTAAGCTACTTTGCCAATCTTTTCAACAATTTTAAATGGTCCAATAAACCTCGGGCTTAGCTTCCCCCTTTTTCTGAATCTGATAATACCCTTCCATGGGGAAACCTTTAGCATGACCATATCGCCAACCTGAAATTCAATTGGCCTATTTCTTTTATCTGCGTATGCCTTTTGCCGGTCTTGATCCGCTTTCAAGTGTGCCCGGACTATATCGATTTTCGCATTTGTAGTTCGGATTATATCAGCAGGTGCTAGTCCTCGCGGACCCACTTCTCCCCAACAAACCGGAGTCCGACATTTTCTGCCATATAATAGTTCATACAGGGCCATTTTAATGCTCGCGTGATAGCTATTGTTATATGCGAATTCGACCAAGGGTAAATGGACATCCCAACTACCTCCAAAGTCAATAATGCAAGCCCGCAGCATATCTCCCAACGTTTGTATTGTTCTTTCACTCTGCCCATCCGTCTGTGGATGGTAAGCAGTGCTAAGGAACAATTTAGTTCTCATCTGTTCTTGGAATTCACGCCAGAATTTCGAAGTAAACCGAGTATCTCTGTCTGACACAATGGATATCGGTACCCCATGCCTTGCTATGATTTCATTGGTGTAAACCTCCGACATTTTCTCAGATGTATAAGTCTCACGAATCGGAAGAAAGTGAGCGCTTTTAGTTAACCTATCCACGACCACCCAAATAGCATCAAAACCACGACTTGTCTTAGGCAGTTTGGTCAATAGGTCCATCGTAATTTGCTCCCATTTCCAAACCGGAATTTCTAACGGTTGAAGTTTACCATATGGCCTTTGGTGTTCCGCCTTGACTTGTAGGCACGTCAAACATCTTTCCACGTATTTCACGGTGTCCCGCTTCATTCCGGGCCACCAATAGTTTTGCTTCAAATCATGATACATCTTGGTCGCTCCCGGGTGAATGGAATAGCGGGATTTGTGAGCTTCATCAAGTAGAAGCTTCTTAACCTCACATGTGTTAGGGACCCAGATTCTATTAAAACGAGTCTTTAGGCCGTGACTGCCTACCTCTAGGTCTTTAACTTGGCCAATAATTCTTTCCTTTTTCCAGTTTTCTGCCTTTACAGCTTCATCTTGTGCTTCTCGAATTCGTTCTAGCAAGCTTGAAGTCACAACCAGTTGCATTGATCGTACCCGTATCGGGGTATAATCTGTTTTGCGGCTCAGCGCATCGGCCACTACATTAGCCTTTCCTGGGTGATAACGTATTTCACAATCGTAGTCTTTCACCGTTTCCAGCCATCTTCTTTGTCGCATGTTTAACTCCTTCTGATCGAAGAAGTATTTCAAACTCTTGTGGTCGGTGAATATGGTGCACTTTACCCCATACAAGTAGTGCCTCCATATTTTTAATGCAAACACTACCGCCGCCAACTCGAGATCGTGTGTGGGATATTTCTTCTCGTGTATCTTCAATTGCCTCGAGGCATAGGCTATTACCTTGCCCCGTTGCATCAACACGCAACCGAGTCCTGATAGTGAAGCATCCGAATAAACCTCCATGTCTTCGACTCCGTCCGGCAATGTTAGTACCGGAGCTTGAGTTAACTTTTCTTTTAGCGTTTGAAACGCTTTCTCTTGGTCAACACCCCAAATGAACCTCTCTTTCTTTCGTGTTAGCTTTGTTAGTGGTGACGCAATCTTCGAGAAATCTTGAATGAATCTCCTGTAATACCCCGCAAGCCCCAAGAAACTTCTAATTTCTGAAGGGTTCTTCGGGGGATTCCATTTTGACACGACCTCTATCTTTGACGGATCCACCAGTACTCCGTCGGCACTTATAACATGGCCAAGAAATTGTACCTCTCGTAACCAAAAGGCACATTTAGAGAATTTTGCGTAAAGCTTCTCTCGTCTAAGGGTTTCTAACACTTCTCGTAAGTGATGTGCGTGTTCAGCTTCACTTTTCGAATATACCAATATATCATCGATAAACACGATGACCGACTTATCCAGCATTGGTTTGCAAACCCGGTTCATGAGGTCCATGAAAGCCGCGGGTGCGTTTGTTAGCCCGAATGACATCACGAGGAATTCGTAATGTCCGTATCTCGTGCGAAAAGCCGTCTTCGGCACATCTTCTTCTTTGACCTTTAATTGATGATACCCCGATCTAAGGTCAATTTTGGAAAACCAGCTCGCACCTTGTAGTTGGTCGAATAAATCGTCTATCCTCGGGAGCGGGTACCGGTTCTTTACCGTGAGTTTGTTTAACTCCCGGTAATCGATACACATGCGCATACTCCCATCTTTCTTTCTCACGAACAATACCGGTGCGCCCCAAGGAGACACACTCGGCCTTATGAATCCCTTGTCGAGCAGGTCTTGGATTTGGGACATCAATTCTTATAATTCTGACGGCGCAAGTCGGTACGGGGCTTTTGCTACGGGTTTCGCGCCCGGAATCAATTCGATCCCGAACTCTACTTCCCGTTCGGGCGGTATCCCCGGTAAATCTTCCGGAAAAACATCTTCATAATCTCGTACTACCGGTACATCTCCAATCTTTCGTGATTCTTTTTCGGGTTCATTAGCGTATATCATAAATGCCTTGCATCCTTGCTTCATTAGCTTGTGAGCTTTCAACATTGAGCATACTATGGGATTGCCTCCTTTTTCGCCATAGATGGTGACGTGTTTCCCGCTCAGAGATGTCAGTTTTATCTCTTTACGGAAGCACACGACCTTTGCATGGTGTCGAGATAGCCAATCCATCCCAACGACGACTTGAAATTCTCCCATCGACATCGGGATTAGATTTATCAAATATTCTTCATCGTCAATGCTCAGTTTGCAATTTTCACATACATCGCAAACAATAAAGCTTTTATTATTACCTATCTCTACTTCTAAGGGCACAGGTAATTTAGTTAGAACAAATGAAGGATGTCGAATAAATCCATACGAAACAAAGGATTTATTCGCACCCGTATCAAATAACACACGTGCAGGAATCGATTTTACAGTAAATATACCTGAGACCACGTCAGGTTCAATCTTTGCTTCTGCGGCGGTTAGTTGAAAAGATCTTGCCTTTGCTTTAGGGGCTTCACCCTTCGGTTCCGGCCCATCCTTCTTTTCAACCAATTCCGGGCATTCAGACTTCTTATGACCCGTTCGATAACAATTATAACAAACCGTCACCTTCTCCGGGCACGATATAGCTATATGTCCCGTTTTCTTGCATATAGGACAAGGCTTATCCTTGTAACGACATTCGCCTTTATGACCCTTCCCGCAAATTCTGCAACTTGGTGACCCGCCTTTCGTATCAGATTTCCTTGCGGTCTCATTTGTTCGTGCCTTCTTAGTAGGGCTTGGATTTACATCATGTGCTCTCCGTTCACCCCTTTCGATACTCTTTTTCAGCTCGATTTCCCTCTCCCGAGCAGCATTTATAATCTCGGTAAGGGTCTCGTATTTGGAAGGGGTGATAAACTCCCTATACTCGGCACTCAACATGTTATGATAGTAGTATATCTTTTGTTCTTCGTTTGTCACTAGATCGTCACAAAACTTCATTTTGTCCATAAACGTTGCCGTGATCTTGTCTATGGTCTCGTTTTTGTGCCCGAGCTGCATGAACTCTTCCTTGATTTTATTCATAACCGCTTTAGGGCTATGATGCTTCAGAAATGGCGTCTTGAATTCATCCCAAGTCATGACCTTAACAGCTTCAATACCGATCTCTCTCTTCTTGTTATCCCACCAATCTTTTGCTTGATTTCTTAGTTGACCCGTACCATAGGCTACATAGTCATCTACATCACAATGGGTCCTCTCGAATACCCCTTCGATATCACTTAGCCATCTTTGGCACACTATTGGGTCAACCTCCCCATTATATATCGGTGGTTTACAAGCCATGAATTCCTTGTATGAACAAGGTTTCCGTCCTCCATGTTTTTCCTTTTCAAGTTTTGAGTCATCTTCTAATTTCTTGATTCTATCTTCTACCATTGATAGAACTGTGTTTTGAATTCTATCAATGAAGCCTGTCAGACTGTTTTCAATTGCCTTTCCAACTTCTTCGGCAATCACTTCCCTCACTTGTTCGGTGACTCTTGGCACCGCATCATCATTACCTTTATCAGCCATCTCTATTTCTGAAATGTTTACACAAGTTGTTAAAACATTCCATTTATAACACATGCTGTTCTTGTTTGATTCAATCAAGTTCATAACTTGATTTAATCGCTCTTGCTTTAATTCAATCAAGTTCACAACTTGATTTGATCATTCTTGCTTTTGATTCAATCAAGTTCACAACTTGATTTGATCGTTCTTGCTTTTGATTCAATCAAGTTCACAACTTGATTTGATCGTTCTTGCTTTTGATTCAATCAAGTTCACAACTTGATTTGATCGTTCTTGCTTTTGATTTCTTGTATTTAAATGAGCTTACTTGCTCTTTTCATGCATATTTGTTCATTACTCATTCTTTACGTAATATAAAATTTATTAACAGAAGTTAGTTCTTACCGGATGGTCGATCAAGCTTGAACCGAACACTTATTGACAACCTGTGGCTCTGATTACCAACTTGTAATACCCTTAAATTTAAACTCGAATTAATCGCTAATTTATACCAAAAGATGATAGCTTAACATAAGTTTCAAAAATATTATACGCCTTAGTCAACTAATGACTAAGGTAGAACGTACTAAGTCGTTTAAGGATTTGTTTACAAACCAAGAACAACTAATTAACAAGTTCAAAACATAGCGGAAGCTTCAAAATGGAGTGTTCGGTTCTTCATTAAATCACTTGATCGCCATCCATGAGACCCACCTAAATACCTATGATCAACCATTAAATCATTAGCTTTGACATTAATAAATAATAGGATTTCAAGGTTTAACATCACATTGAAAATAACAGAAATATAAAGTTTTCCAGGCTCCACCGTAACTTACGGTGCCACCATAAGTTACGGTGAGTGCTGGAAATCCTTGGATCCACCGTAAATCAGTAGAAGTCTACCGTAAATCCTTAATCTTTATCGTAAATTACGGTGACACCGTAATTTACGGTAGCACCTGGAAATTCATGTTTTTGTCTGGTTTAAGCATTTCGTCCAAAATCCCAACTCTCGGATTTCAGTATTCTGCAGTATCAATGTAATAAAGTCTGATATTTCTAGCACGTCATGATATAACCAACTACATTCAACAATCTATCATGTTCCGGAATGTAAATCATGTTTTACTTGATTATTTGACCCGTTTGGCTTGTCTATGGAATTCCTTCCTTTATGACAACTACCAACGAGTTTAATTCATCATTCAACCAAGTATTCAATATAACAATACCATCGCTTTAATTCATAACAACTAGTAATTTGATATTCAACTACAATGATCTAATTTCACTTAATGTAACGGGTCATGTTACATACCTTTAAAGTAAACCCTTCAACGTGCATCCACACCGGTTTGTCCGCTAGATGCCCCGGCTTCCTTCCCTAAAGAGTTCAAGCACTTTATGTTTAGAACTCCATGTTTTACACACATAACGCACATTCGTCATACTTCGTATTTATGCGTTTAAAACTTAACAATTCAGTTTTCAAGCCTTCTTTGAGGCATTTCAACAAACATCATGAGGGCAGAATTTCTATATCATTCGTATTCATGTTTATGGATTGCTAATTAGTTAACTTAACTTCAATTAAGCCATCACATATCATGTAAACATCATATCTTTCTGGAGCTATCTTCTAAGGTCAATTTACACTAAAATAACCACTCAAAATCCTAGAGTTCATCATCATCATGTAAAACCCACAACCCACCTTCAAGGTGTTCATGGAATTTTCCTTAATTTGGTCATGTTTAGCATGAAATCAGTTAGGTTTCACTTCTAAACACCTCATCACTTCTAATCAAACCTAATAGCACACATGCAACATAAATTCTCTGATTTACTAAAATCATGAGAATTTCAAACGAAGAATTAACACGAATTTTTACATACCTTGGAATCCTCTTGTGATGAGGATCACTAATCTATGTTTAGATTTCGATTTGGACTTGATTTGGGCTTTCAATTTGAGCTTTTTGTGACAAGTTAGGGTTTTGAAGATATCCCCTGGTCGCCCCCTTCTCTCTTGATCGACCAAACACCAGGTTTTTGGGTGTTTGGTTTTGTTTAGTTACTAATTATGACTTAAGTTTTAGTTTTTGACAATTCAGGCCCCTCTACTATGTTCTACACATTGTTTAGTAGGCTTTAAACCCTTCATGAGCTATTTCTAGTCTATCAACTAACTAGGTTAGAAGTTTCTAGTTAGTAAATTTGCGTTTATTTATAATTTATAATTTTAACATAAGGTTTTATATTTTCGGGGTGTTACACCGTCTGCAGGTGCGGATAGACGCCCATCACCGCCGTACTGAGGCCCTTCTCATGTGGGCGATCCAGGGCGATATACAGGTGGCTATTGACCGTGGTCAGACCCCATTGCTAATACCACCGTTGTCGCCTCGCCCTTGACAGGATGCGGATCAGGGGCGGGGCCCTTAGGCACCAGTCAGGAGGGTCAGGATCCAGCGGTTTAGGATCGTTGTACTTTTTTGGATTTTGACAGTTTATGTATTTTAGACGATGTCATGTATATATACAAACTTATTATGTAATTAAATTTGCAGTTTCAATTTATTTGTATTTGTGATTGTTTATTTTGACTGTTTAGATTAGTTTGCTTGGTTACGTATAATGTAAATATCACACGTCGTGAATACGTCAACATAAAAACTAATACAAAATACAACTACGATACGGTACAAGGATGATACGATATCATACGACACGTCACGATAAAATATTAAAAAGTTAAAAATGTGATACTATACGTCACGATACGCTATAATACAATACATAACCATAAAAAAAAAATAAAGATTTTAAATTCATTGAAACAAAAATAACCAACAATAAACACCATTAACCAAACCCAAAACACCAAAAACCAAACACAACACACCAAAAAGTCAAACCTCAAAAAATCAGGGTCTTAATACGCATCGTATAAGCCAGCCGCCAGACAAGCCCTACACCTGTCAGTCTGTCATGTCTTAACTTTATCCAATACGGATCGCATACGTCTATACGATCCGTATCAGACTTTCAAAGTGTACGGATAAACCAACCGGTGTGTCAATAGAATCCCCAGTTGGGATAATTGGTTGTAAATTCACTAGTGGCCGCTTATAGAATCCCCATTTTGGACTAAAAGCGTTAATATGGTCAAACCCATGAATGAAAATCTTATTTAACTCTAAATTTTTTTATTTTATAATTTAAACTTAAAGAAAAAATATATAAGTTGGAATCATGAATGGTGATGAAAAGAACTCTTTTGTATTTAAAGGGATTAGTTTGATTCTTTTCTCCCCACCCGGTTTAGGCTTAAGAACAACCTTTTTTTCCTTTCAATTTAGGCTTAAGAACAACCTTTTTTTTTTCCTTTCAATTCCTTATTTCTGGGTATTATTGGAATTAAATGACTTTAGTAGAGAATATTTTTAAGGAAAAACATTATGTATAAATGCTAGTGTTTCGCCACAAAACGACATCGACCTTAACAGTTAACATACTTTTGTGAATAGTAGGCCAATTTAATTACATTGAGTATATTTTTTAGTGTAATATCAAATCGGGGAGCCGCTAGAATGAAAACTACTCCGAGTTGTAAGAACCGCGAGAATCACACCATCCGGGTCGCCGTTTACCATGATTTTTTTTTTACAACTAGATGTGTAAATTATAAACATATCCGTAAAAAAAAAATTTAAACGCCCCCCCCCCCCCCGAGAGGGTAGTTTTTTACACCACAAGTTTGGTGAAAAAAAAAGAAAAAAGAAAAAAAAAATAAAAACACCAAACTTGTGGTGTAAAAAACTACCCCCTCGGGGGGGGGGGGGGCGTTTAAATTTTTTTTTTTACAGATGTGTTTATAATTTACACATCTAGTTGTAAAAAAAAAATCGTGGTAAACGGCGACCCGAATGGTGTGGTTCTCGCGGTTCTTACAACTCGGGGTGGTTTTCATTCTAACAGCCCCCTATCAAATCGTGACATGAATATTAGGCCAATTAAATTATATTGAATATATATTTCAGTGTAATATCAAATCGTGACATGACACAAGTAAAGGAACATGCATGGTTTAGAGGTTCGGGTTTGAGTCGCTTTATAAAAAGAAAAGTCCTAAAATAATAATAACACCTTATCTATACTATATAATATTTTAAAGGAAAATTAGTTTTTAATAAACCAACATTTGTCCCCTTGGTAAATAATAATCTTACATACATAATTGGTATACAATAATCCTACCTATCAACATGTTGGTACTCAATGAACTTTCGTTAATTTTTTTTAACTGAGGTTAGTTTTTAAGTTTTACTTATTACACATACAGTCCCTGTACTTGTAATTTACTAGTTTTAACTATTTTATAAAACAAAAAAACCTCAAGAACAATTACTAGTTTTAAGTTGTCAACACTTTGATTCCCCATATGAACCCTAGATTGGAACCAGCCCCCAAATCGGTCGAAAGAATCAAGAGTGATAGAAATTTGTTTGGGGCTTTTAATCACCGACCAAAACCGAGTAGTTTGATACTTGAAATTCCAATTTTGGTGGTCGTTTACTTGATCCGTTGGAGAACTCCCATGTCGGTGGCGGTGGCGATGGTAGTTGTTTACATCGGAAATCAAAATCGAGGAAAAGGAGGATTTTCGAGTGGTGTTTGTGATGAATCTGAAACTAGTATACATATGTATATATAAAATTTAATTACATGGCCCTTGACGTTTTTTTTTGTTTTACAAAATAGTTAAAATTAGTAAATTACAACTACAGGGACTGTTTGTATAATAAATAAAACTTAAAAACTAAGTTCAGTTAAAAATAATTAACGGAAGTTCATTAAGAACCAACATGTTGATGGGTAGGATTATTGTATACCAATTACGTAGGTAAGATTATTATTTACCAACCGGACAAAGGTTGGTTTATTAAAAACCAATTTTCCTATTTTAAATGTTCATCATATAATAATAATAAAATATTAAATGTTAACAGTGTTCATCAATTTAGACGTATATAATTTGAGTCTAATTTTGTATTTGAAATTGTATATTAAGTTAGCATTATAGAATTTACGTACACTTCATTAATCAATTTTTTTAAGAGGGAATCAATACCAATCAAAGCTAATTATAATTTCATTCGGGTCAAATTTAGCTGAGTATAGACTTTTATCCATCAGTTTTTTTAAAGATACAACTTTTCATTATCATTTGGTATATAAAATTAGATTTATTTGTGCAATACATGAGGTTTTTAAAGACAATTTTTTTATTATCTACTATACAAAGACATAATTTTTTTTATTATTTACTATACAAAAAGATTTATTCAGCTCGTGTAATACATGAGATTTTTTTTAAGATATAACTTTTTCTTATTATTTAGCATACAAAATTATATTTATTCAACCAACGAGGTTTTTTAAAGATATAATTTTTTATTATTTACTATAAAAAATTACATTTATTTAATCCGTGTAATACACTAAAGATATAACTTTTTATTATTTGGTATATAAAATTACAATGATTCGACCAGTATAATAAATAATGTTTTTAAAGATATATTATTTTATTGTTTAGTATATAAAATTACCTTTATTCAACCCATGTAAAACACGGGGTTCTAACATAGTTTAAATTATATATAAGAGTAAATTGCCACAATCGTCCATGAGGTTTAGGTCTGCTTGTCAGTTTCATCAAAAATGACTTTTTTGTGCTAAATAGCCCTTCACCTTTGGCATTTTTTGACATTTTCATCCAAACCACTAACTTAGTTTACTTTTTCTGTTAAGTTGAATGATATTTTGATGAAACTGGGATGATTTTCGCAATTTACTTAAATTCTTTTTAATTTATTTTATTTAATTAATTTTGTCACATATATATAAAACAGAATATATAGGCAGTTCTTATAAAAAAATTAATAGTTTTGTCACATAATTTTTATTAATTTTCATCCAACCACTAACTCAGTTATTTTTTCTATTAAGGTGAAGGATCTTTTAGATTTTATAAAGTAAGACAAAAATTAATTTCCAATTTTTTATATACATCAGTTTTATAAAAATAAAATCTACTTCAACCTCTAAATTTTGTAAAACTAAAATACTAGTGGCCTTATAAAAAAGGTCAAATAAACAAATCTTATAAAATATACTAATTTTGTAATTCATCTTCTACTCTTTTAAATTCGCTCCTAACAAAAACAGAAGCCACTGCCCCTCCCCCCTCCAATCAAACAACGTATCGTTACCAAACCTTAAAATTACACACCAAATAGTAAGTATAATGCCATGAACCAAAAGGTTTTTTAACTCAAACCACTCGGAATAATTATTAGTTAGTTACCCTCATAATGTTAATTAGATAAATATTTTATTTCTGCAAACATATTTCTTAGGTGATCAAGACATTTAAAAATATGTAACGTTTTACAATATTTTTTCTATCTCTATACTTGATTAAATACTAAAAGTTGTAATCGATTGTTATGCACACCATTGATATTTATTTTATATATTGTTTTCTCTTTATAAAACCGATCTATATAAAAAACTGGATATTAATTTATGTCTAACGTTATAAAATTTAAAACACCATTCATCTTAACAGAAAAAATAAATTAAGTTAGTGGTTTAGATGAAAATTTATAAAAATTATATGACAACACAATTAAATTTTTTCTTATAAAAACTGCATGTATATTTTCTTTTACACATATTTGATAAAATTAATTAAATAAAAGAAATTAAAAAGAGTTTGAGTAAATTGCCAAAATTGTCCCTAAGGTTTTATATTTGCCATTTTCATCCAAATATCCTTCAACTTAACATAAAAAGTAAACTAAGTTAGTGGTTTGGATGAAAATGACAAAAATCCCAAAGGTGAAGGGTTGTTTGGCATAAAAATGTCATTTTGGATGAAACTGGCAAACAGCCCTAAACCTGAAGGACAATTTTAGCAATTTACTCTATATAGAACTTATAAACATTATTTGAAAGAAAACAAGCGGAACTCACCTGCGGTTTGTGGCGGAAATTCAATTGGTATCGATTCAGTTCTTTAATTAGTATGGTACAATAAAAACACATTGATCGAAAATATAAAACAAATAATGATAGTGGTTCCGATAAAGCCCGTATTGGTACAAATGTTTTTTAGCCGGAATTGGTTTGGTTTGTAACAAACAAGTACGCTAGGACACTAATAAAAACATTCTATTTTGAATGCAATTCCGTTTTCAAGATTGATCGATCGGAGGTCGGAGCTACATGTAGGATACTAGTACACTAGCCACATGTAACATTATACAATTTTGTCAATGTCGAATTAGTTCGTTAGGATATCGGTACGATACCGGCTTTCAGCATAGCAACCAAGAGATAAAACCCAAAAAAAAGTTGTGATATGCCCAAAAGAATATCAGCACGTACTTTACCTCAATTAAAAACTATAAAAATGAAAACCGGTAAGTATTCCGACAATATTGATACCATTATAGATGTTCGATCAATGTCAGTTCGCTATATAACGACACTTATACGTTACCAGCAAAAAGAAGGCACTCTATTTATATGCGCAAAAATAATTGTAATAATAAAATAGTTCGTTTGTGCTTCGGTCTTTTATACATCGACAAACTTGGAATCTTATAAAACGTTGAATTTTAAAAAGTTATAAAAGAAAAACAAAATATATAATATAATAACAAGTTTAAGCTTCGATCACTTGTACATTAGTGTTCGCAACTTTATTTTTAGTAAAATTTATTTCGAGACATGGTTAAAAAAGAAGCTTGTGATATCTTTCTAGTGTCGTTTTGGTTCATAAGTTTGAGAGAGTATACACTTGGTTCCTTATCTTTTACTCGTCTATAACATCTTTTGGTTCATTTGGTTGTCCATAAAATTTTTCTGTTAAGTACATATGAAAATCTATTATACATCTTTTGGTTCATTTGGTTGTCCATAAAATTTTTCTGTTAAGTACATATGAAAATCTATTTTACCCTTATGTCTATAAAAGATTAAAAAAAGTATGAAACCTATATCTAACTCACCCGCCACACTCCATGTTTCTCACATTCACCCTTTGTACTATTATCACTCACAATCACACCTCGTTACTTCGAGTCACCTATTGATTCAGAGCAGAAGTAAGTAAATAATAAAGAAAGAATCCTCAAAGAAAATTTATGATTTCTAAAAGCATAAACGATTACAAGAGGAGCCCTTATAAGGGAATTCAAAATTCGGCAAGTTTGCCAAAATTTTGCAATTACAAACTGAAATTAAACAGAGAAATAAACGTGTAAATTGATTCAATTGATGATTCACGCATTTTGGGTTTGAAAAGGAAAAGCATGAAGATTGCAAAATTTGGGGGAAACTTTGATTGACGAAACCAGAGCCCTTAATCAATAAGGGATTAGGGTTTGACAATTAGACCAAACCACGAACAATTGTTTACCACAAGATCCGACACATCTAGACCTTTCCGTCCGTTGCTCGTATACCTGGTAACTCCAACCGTAACCCAAGTTATGTTAGTTTAAAGTATGGATCCTTTTTGACTTTTTCCATGTTTCCTTTTGTCAAGTTGGTCCATGTATGAGTGATGTGCTAAAAGTGGTCAAATTAAATCAACTAAAATTAAACCCTAAATTTGAGTCTCTAAGTTTTAAATTTATAACAAAGACTCTTTAAACATAGACCACACAACCGTCAAGTGTACCGGTCAATGTAGTATAACCTAAGTAAGTCTGGGTATCGAACCCACGAGACTCTCTAGTAACGTTTACTAGACTCTATAGACTTGACAGACTGACACGACTAAAATGATTTTTTATTGGGGGTGGTTTCTAAAATCCTAATTTGCAATTAAAATAAAATTAATTAACTAAAATGAAATTAAACACGACATAGACTAGGATTGAACTTGGTGATGACGAATAACTACTAGGTTGGAATCCCAATTGTTATTGTGAAGTTTTCTATCGGATGCTAATGTGTTATGGAACCGGGATCTTTAAATACTAAACCCTAAGAGAAACCGAACAGTACCCCCGACCCTTCTCGGGAAGACACCTATGGAACTCTAATAGGCTGTTAAGACTACCGGTTGATTAAACTCCAATACGGTTATCTAATTATCTAGAAAAGTGCCCTAATGTGACTAACTACTTCACAGTGGAAAGTCTAAGGCAACTAAGGAACTTGATTTAACTCGGTAAACAAATAATGAAAGGTAAACTAAGGGATATTCTTACAAAGAATCTAACCCTAGCAATCTAACACTAAAGTCGGACCGACAATCTCTCACCTTACAGATATTAAGATTAGTAGAACATTTAACACTATCTAAATTACAATTATACCCCTATGAATCACTACGTCTAGCGAAACATCTAATAGCGAAAAAGACATAGTAATTGACCTAGCATGCGATTATTATTTGAAAGACATTCAACTAGCAACATGAGGGATAATAATTATTCATTAAATTTGATTAAACATGCATACACATCAAATTAAGGAACCAAAGTTTGCTACTATTCAAGATAAATCCATAAAACACATCAAATCTAGAAACATGAGGGACAATAATTATTCATTAAATCTGTTCATCACAACCTAAGTAGATTAAAGTATTTAGCCAAGAAACATAACAGCAAAATCCAGAAAACAAGATTCAAATAAACAATTCATTGACATAAAAGCAAGAACTAAGAAACGAGACAAATTGGGAAGGTAAAACCCGTAAAGTTTCAATCTTTATGCTCCCAACTTCTATCCAATTATTCCGTAGCTCAATTCCTTGCAATACCAACTCTTAATTTCGTCCTCAACAATCCCAAGTCGTCTAGGGTTCTTGTTATGATCATAACATGATATATATATATATACTTATTTCAATACCTAAAACCCTAATTATTACGAAATTCGCTGAACTTTGATACTCTGATGGGCCGCGACAACCTCAACAAACTCTATCGCGGGCCCCGACGTCCCCATATAAGTCAACAAGTCAATTCAGTGCCTCGCGCCACGCGAAGACCTCCTTAAATCCCGTCGCGACGCTTGAAAAACCTTAAAACATCATTTCTTATTTCTTTTCAACTCTCGATCATTCGTTCGCGTCCCGGTACTTGGTTTTCGCATACTTTGGCTCGTTTTCCACTCTTTTCAACCACTTTTAATCAACCATGCCCTGTAAAACATAAATAAATCAGAAGTTTCCACATTCTAAATAAAACGACACTAAATCTAACTAAAACCATACAAACTATACAAGATAAATCAATGTATTTTGCAATACATCAAATATCCCCACAATTAACCTTTTTTCGTCCCTGAAAAATAATTATGCAAACAGAATCATAATCAGATAAAATATTCGAGTTCAAAATCTAAATTACTTATTAAAATTAAAACTCGTGTTAACCGCAATTGCAAGTATATGTGTCCATTTAAACCCAAACTCGGTTCCAAGACCTTATCATGCAATTTATGTTCAAGTTTAGTCAATCTACCTAGGGTCTCACACTAAAAGCCGCAGTTTCACCTAATCCCGCCTCAAGCGCATGAAACAAAAGGAACGAATCAATTGACCCTTTCCTAACTGTTTTATACCAAAATCAAAAGAGTTTAACATCAAATATTTTCTATCTTTTTTTCTTTTCTTTTGAGCACTAGACTTTGCATACCTAACCTAGAGGTTGTCTTAACCAGAGTCACCATCCCCGAGAGCGACAACGTGAGCGTCGGTAATTCTGCATTTTTTTTTAACTTAACCTAGAGGCAATCTAAATTAGAGTCACCATCCCTAATAAATATTACATAGGCCTCGTTTTTATATCAATCTAGCTCAATTTATTATATTTTTTTTGTTGTTAAAAAATTCTACCAATTTTAGCTTATAACGGCATTCCTTACACTATTATTGGCGGTTTCGGCTTCCTATGTCTCCTAGATGAGAACTCACTAGTAGACTAACAATTAAGGTATATTAAATTCAAAGGAACCTAGAAACCGGATCGGGCCTACTCAAACATCGCATGTTTGACACGAATTCAACTTTTTTAACTTATATTATTATTATTCGAAACCCGAATATATCCGACTTTTCTATCACTTTCCGTTTTTATTTGCAAACTTCTAAAACAGGGAACATTTTCTTATTTTTTAAATTTTTTTTGGATTTTTTTATTTTCTATTTTTTTCTATTTTTCAGATTTTACGACTCAAACGACACTAGACAGACTCAAATGATAGTTTCATCCCCACACTTAAACTCTACATTGCCCTCAATATATGATGGAATCCGACTCAAAAGACTAAAATAAATGAGAAATAAAAGGACAAAGGCAAATTGGAAAGGACTTAGCTGGTTAATTAACGCGTAAGCTCCAAATCTCTAATCATATCCAGCTCGATCGTATAGCATTTTGTTCGCGATCGGCTCTAACACTGATTGGTATACTTGGTAAATGCCTGATATTCACTAAATAGCTCCGAACAACACCCGAATGGAGATTGAGTATGGGCGGTACATATTCAAGCCTACATAAATAAAGACAAGCAAAAACCAGCATAATACCGACTCGACACAAAAACTGACTCAAAGAACAATAAGTTAGTCTCGTAGTACAAAATTCAGAAAAACATACCTTGGAGACTAGCTAAACAACGAAGAACCAACGATTTTGATAATTGTGCATCAAATTTGGGCAAAGAAATTATTTTTTCACGTTTTAATAGGGCCTCACGGCCTGCGATGCCCAAATGTAAACTTCTCGCGCCCCACGGCGCACCTATTTTTGGTCCGGGTCATTTTTGGTTATGATGGGCCGCGATAGGTATATCCATATGTCTCGCGGGTGGCGAGACACCCTTAACATCATAAAGTTTCTTATTTTTATATCATTTATGCCTTAGAAAAATTTTTCTAAACTTTCTCTAAACATTCCCAAAAACTCCCCAAACCAATTTGGAACATAAACACTTACCTTAAGCGTGAATTCTTCGTATATTTCCTCTCCGTAACAGTAATGTATCCTTGCGAAACTCAACGAAACAAAATGCGAACTACCAAAAATATGAAATAAGACTCGAAAACATGAATACGAATCAAAACTCTACAAACTCTACAAACGGGATACCACCCTAATTTCTCAACTTCTTAAGCACTTACGGAGGATCATGTAGACCCAGCTCACCTCCGTATCCTAATTCACGGGTTCTAGCACTATCATACCGATTAAAACCCGATTCTTTCCAAACTCCACCATACCTCTCACAAAATCCGAACTCATCCTCTGGTGGTGTAAGCCTAGATGTTTTAAATAAAGATCCATCCTGACACTGAGCTTCACTCAGTGTTTCCATATTAGCTTCTAACCACTCTATCCGTTTCTCTAATTCCTCAGCCTTCCTACCAGAACGATCCCCACACTTAGGTTTTATCACCATCTCTAAACTAGGATCACTCATCCACCGGTCAACATTTCTCTCTTCCCTCACTCTTTCCCCCACCGATGCTATCGCCTCCACTCGAGCACTCGACCTTCTCATCTTAGTGACCTTAAAATTTACCAATTCTTCACCCGCTCTAAGCATGATAGTGCCTAAGAAGACATCTATAAGAGCTTTAGCATTGTACAAGAATGGACGTCCTAAAATCAAAGGTACATTTTCATCCGCTTCCATGTCTAGCACAACAAAGTCCACCGGGAAGACGAATTTATCAACTTTTACTTGCAAATTTTCTACAATCCCCCGGGGATACTTAACAGTTTTATCGGCTAAAGCTAAGGTCATACGAGTTGGCTTGAGCTCACCAAAGCCTAGTTTTTCGTAAAATGAATATGGCATCAAATTAATACTAGCACCAAGGTCGGCTAACATGTGATTCTAAACATCGCCACCAAACAAACACGGGATTGTGAAGATATCCAGATCTGTCAGTTTCTCCGGTAGCTTGTTCATCACCACGACAGAACATTCAGCATTTAGAGGGACATTTGAAAGCTCTTCTAATTTATCTTTCCCTTTCAGGAGATCCTTTAAAAACTTAGCATACTTCGGCATATGCTTAAGAGCTTTTATTAACGACAAATTGATCATAAGTTGTTTGAACATATCTAAGAAATGCTTCATAACAACCTTCTCTAACATGGGCGATTCTAACTCTAAACCCTCACCCACTGGTTCTTCTACCCTTACCTGAACAGGTGTCTCTCAACCTCCCCTAGCTCTAGACCTGACCTAGTGGTTATGGCTTTCACATGATGGTTTGATAGGTTTGGTTAAGTGTTACCCGAGAACTGACCCGGTGGTCGTTCTTGCAACTGCCGGGCAATATCACCTACGGACCACTGAAGATCTAAGAGTGTGGATTGTTGATTTTTCAAAAGAAGATCATGCTCCGCTAGTGTTTTCTGTGTAACCTGGTTCTTAACAACTAATTGAGAAAGAAGTTCCTCCATTCTATCCAAACTATTACCCGAACCCCAACTCCCAGGTTGACCCTACTGACCTAAACCCCCACTAGCAAACTGACCCCCTTGGTCTGAACTCGCAAACTGACCTTGCCCCTATTTTGATTCGACTGGAAACCAGGAGGATTACCATAAGAACGCCAATTATTATTATTATTTTGTCAATTTGAATTATAATTGGAGTTATTATTAAGCGCGCTCGTGGGACCCTGATTTTGACCGGTAATGTACTCGACCTGCTCCCTTGTAAGCATAGGAAACTCTATTGTACCATTGCCCCCCGACATACCTCACACTTATCTACTTTGGTTTTAAGCTCTTGGATCCCTTTACTCACTTCTCTCTTGAGATTTTTCGAAGTAGCGACCATCGTAGTTTCCAAGCTAACTTGGTGTACACTCCTCGTAGTGGAGGATGAACTAGGTGCAGGAATGGAATTCCTGTTTGCAGACCGTTGTTCGTACTCATATTGAGCAAAGCTCTCGAACAAGTCATTGCATTCAGCCACCTATTTCTTACCCATAAGGTGGCCTCCTACATAGGTATCGAAATGGGCTTTAGGGTCATAGGTGAGCCCATTGTAGAACTTCACTACAAGGGCCCAATCGGAGAGACCATGTTGAGAACATCGAGACAGTAGGTTTTGGAACCTCTCCCATGCAAGGTAGTAGGGCTCGTCAGGCTCCATTCAGAACAAATGGACCTGATCACAAAGGCGAGATGCTTTTGCGAATGGAAAGTACTTAGCTAGGAAAGCATCTCGAAGGGCGGCCTAAGTGGTGAAAGTACTTGCCGGCTGCGAATCGAGCCAAGTGGCGGTCCGACCGGCAAATGAGAATGAAAAAACCTTAAGAAACCGGGCGTCATTCCCAGCACCTTCAATCGAGAAAGTGCCACAAATGCGGGTCAGCCGGTTAATGTGGGCGAGGGCATCCTCGTCATCACGACCGTGGAATCGGAACGAGTTAGTGATAGCGGTCATGATATAAGACGGGATATGCCAAGATTTTATCATTATTAATGACGGTAAGAGTGATGGGTGAATTTACATCGGTGAAACCGGTGGTGGACTACTGGTGGATGGTTTAACGGTTCATGTTTGGCGCAAAGGGTTGTGGACTAGTAGGACGGGAAGGTGGTAGGGAATTATACGGTGATGACTTCGGTGTGAAGTCAAAGGCTGGTGGTTTAGATTGGAAGGTAGAGTCAGAACGGGTTGAAGATGAAGAAGAAGATGTACTAACCTTTAGGTTTGAAGAAGAGAAGGTTGGCTTCGGTGGGGGTCCTTGTGAACGCGTATGCGGCATCCACTGCAAAAACTGACAAAAAAACGGTAAAACGACTCTAAACAAAAAAACTAAGACACTACTTAATTAGACTCCGACGACGCAAAAATAAAACATAAATACCATGTAATATGAAAGTAAGTTTTAAATTTATAACAAAGACTCTTGTCACGGCCCCTCGACCCACCCTGGACGGAGTCGGGGGACCGCGAGGCAGTTCCCGTGGTATTTAATTAATTGCGGTAGCGGAAGTCTTTTTATAACAGGATCTTTTATCCGTGAAATATGCTCGTTTAATATATTACACAAAGTTTAAGGGATAAATCCCATAATTTACAATACGTTGATTTCACACAGAAATCTTTATTTCTCAAAACATGTTTTATTCATTTATTTACACTGAGCCACTTCCCTGAGCTTGATAGTGCTTTACTGCACTTTTTCTGGATCACACAGATCACCCGAAACATGTTTGAAAAAGGTTTTGTCAGCGGGAAATACTGAGTGAATCATTCTGTTTTCTAAAACGACCCGTTAGTTATAATTTGCAGTATTAAGAGCGATTACAATGTTTCTATCAACCAATTATCAAGAATGGGTATTTGTCACTCGATTCATTTCTGTGACTGTGGTCATACCACTATTGGGTCCTGTTGCCCAAATAGTGACGGTGTACTCACACAGAGTAATAATAACTCACATAGAGTAATATTCACTCACATAGAGTGATAATAACAGTAATGTGCACAATACCCCACATACCAGCTGTAATTTGGTGATTACAAAGACTTAATCCCTGTAATTATAACCTTGAAAATAATTTGAGGTATTGTAATACTTACTCACAAACTGTGAGAAAACAGTTTAAAAAGAAGAATGACTCACATTGCAGATTAACGAGCAATAGATATAAGCCTACTGATTATCCTTGATTAAACCTAATTTAACACAATGCACACACACAGGTTAGTAACTAATACAGCAGTTACGTCAATTCACGAGATTAAACTTTCACAACGATTAATCAGTGCAATACTCGATAATTCAATCGGATTCACAACGAATAACAGAGCATAGTCCGAATTCGAACAGCACTCTAATATTCAAGTCGAAATCACGACGAATAATCAAAGTACAAGCTCAATTGAGCAGCACCCGGACTATCGTTGGATAGTTATAATCGATCGGACGTTGAATCGTAATAGCGATCGAGTTATTACCCTGATTGTGGCAGCACCTCGTGATTCGTGTGTGTTTGATAGTGATTTACGTCTAACTCAGTGTGTATTATGAGTTTGGACGTCGCAGTAACACCGAAGTTCAAGTGCCACTGCCCCCTATTTATATCTGAAAATTGGACTCCCCCGCGTATCGCGACAGGGAGACCTGGTCCTGTAGCGTGTCGCGACGGGTAACAATTTAGGGTAGGGTAGGTTCGTGTCCCAGTAGCTTGGATGAGTTGTTAATCAACGAAAATTTTACTTCTCCAGCAAGTTTTGAAGATAAACGTCAATAGGGTTTAACCCCCCCTGAGTTTTAGGGGCCCTGATCCTAATTCCGATTGTTATGAAAATTTTAGGGTTTATGCGGAATTACTTGGGTTTCTCAATTAGGGTTTCCTTATTACCTAATTACCATCCTAATTATGGATTTTCGTGACAGTTGTTACATCCTCCCCACCTTAAGAAAAATCTCGTCCTCGAGATTTACTGGAATAGATGAGGGTACTTTCGCTTCATTTCCGATTCCAGTTCCCAAGTATATTATGGTCCTCTCCTTGAATTCCATTTGACTTTTACTAGCACTAGTCGTTTGTGCTTGAGAAACTTGACTTTTCTGTCTTCGATCTGTAGTGGTTTCTCTATAAACTTCAACTTTTCGTTCACCTCTACATCTTGAAGAGGTACTACCAGGGATTCATCTGCTAAACATTTCTTGAGATTGGATACATGAAATACATCATGTACTCCAGCCAATTCTTCTGGTAGTTGCAAACGGTAAGCAACTGGTCCGATTCGTTGAATCACTGGGAATGGTCCAACATATCTCGGACTTAGCTTTCCTTTCTTTCCGAATCGTACTACTCCTTTCCAAGGAGAAACTTTTAAAAGTACCTTATCTCCTATTTGAAATTCGAGTGGCGTGCGACGATTGTCTGCATAGCTCTTCTGACGATCTCGAGCCGTTTTTAATCTTTCCTTGATCTGAGTTATTTTGTCAGTAGTTTCTTGTACAATTTCAGGACCTGATAATTGACTTTCTCCGATTTCTGCCCAACATACTGGAGTTCTGCACTTACGTCCGTACAATGCTTCGAATGGTGCAGCTTCGATGCTTGAATGATAACTATTGTTATAGGAGAATTCAATTAATGGCAAATGGCTATCCCAATTACCACCAAAGTCAATGACACATGCTCGGAGCATGTCTTCTAGCGTTTGTATTGTCCTTTCACTCTGTCCGTCTGTTTGTGGATGATAAGCAGTACTTAGATTTAGTCGAGTTCCCATTGCTTTCTGAAAACTTTTCCAAAAATGCGAAGTAAATCGACTATCTCTATCCGATACAATGGAGAGCGGGACTCCATGTAGGGATACTACTTCGTCCACGTAGAGTTGTGCTAACCTTCCCATACTAAAGGTTTCTTTCATTGGTAGGAAATGAGCTGACTTGGTTAATCGGTCTACGATTACCCAAATCGCATCATTACCTCTTTTGGTTTTGGGTAACTTAGTAACAAAATCCATTGTTATGAGTTCCCATTTCCATACAGGCATTTCTAACTGTTGTAGTAATCCTGAAGGTTTCTGGTGTTCAGCTTTAACTTGTGAACAAGTTAAGCATTTGGATACGTATTCGGCTATATCCTTTTTCATTCCTATCCACCAGAAATTATTTCTTAAATCTTGGTACATCTTATTGTTTCCTGGGTGCATGGTATACCTAGATTTATGGGCTTCTTCTAAAATCTTATTTCTTAATTCTCCTTGCTTAGGTACCCAAATTCGTTTCTTATGGAATTTCCAAATTCCATTATTTCCTTGTTCTAGTTCTTTTAGGTAACCTTTCATTCCTTCAGCATCATCTTGGATTGCTGTTTTCTGAACTTCTTTGATTTGTGCCATTAAATCTATTTGTAGATTTAACCTCAGAGCACGGACTCGCTTCTGTTTCTCATGATACTTACGACTTAAGGCATCTGCAACTACATTTGCCTTTCCTTCGTGATATTGAATATCACAGTCGTAATCGCTTAGCATCTCCATCCATCTTCTTTGCCTCATGTTTAATTCTTTTTGCCCAAATATATATCTTAAACTCTTATGATCGGTATAGACAGTAAACTTACTTCCATACAGATAATGTCTCCATATCTTAAGGGCAAAAATTATGGCTCCTAATTCTAGATCATGAGTCGTATAATTTTCTTCGTGCTTTTTCAATTGTCTAGAAGCATACGCAATTACCTTCTTACGTTGCATTAACACACATCCGTATCCTAATTTTGAAGCATCACAGTATACCTCAAAATCTTCTGTTCCTTCAGGTAAAGTTAAGATTGGTGCATTCGTCAACCTATGCTTTAAAATCTTAAAGGCTTCTTCTTGTCTAGGTCCCCATTCAAACTTAGCAGCCTTACAGGTTAACTTAGTTAATGGTACGGTTATCTTAGAAAAATCTTTGATAAATCGTCTATAGTATCCAGCTAAGCCTAGAAAACTTCTTATCTCCATTGCTGTTTGTGGAACTTTCCACTTCGTAATTGCTTCTATCTTAGCAGGATCTACATGGATTCCTTCGTGATTTATCACATGACCTAAAAATTGTACTTCTTGCAGCCAAAATTCACATTTCGAGAATTTGGCATAAAGCCTTTCGTTTCTTAACAAAGTTAAGAGAACATGTAAATGCTCACAATGTTCTTTTTGGCTTTTGGAGTAAATAAGTATATCGTCGATAAAAACGATCACAAATTTATCCAAGTATGGTTTACAGATTCGATTCATCATGTCCATGAATGCTGTTGGGGCATTCGTTAATCCGAAGGGCATGACTGTAAACTCATAATGACCATACCTAGTTCTGAAAGCAGTTTTAGGTATGTCTTCTTCTTGTACCTTCAACTGATGATATCCGGATCTTAAACCTATCTTAGAGAAATACCTAGCTCCTTGCAATTGATCAAAAAGATCATCAATCCTAGGTAGTGGGTATCGATTCTTAATTGTAACCTTATTCAACTCTCTATAATCGATACACATTCTCATCGATCCATCTTTCTTTTTCACAAACAGTACTGGTGCACCCCAAGGGGATGAACTCGGTTGTATGAATCCTTTGCTTAGTAATTTATCTAATTGCTTTTTCAATTCTAGCATTTCGGTAGGTGCTAATCTATAAGGTGCTTTAGCTATTGGTGCAGTACCTGGAATTAAATGAATTCTAAACTCTACTTCCCTATCAGGTGGTAATCCAGGTAATTCTTCTGGAAAAACGTCTGGGTATTCTGACACTACCGGAATATCCTGAAGTTCCTTATCCTTAGTGTTAATGGTTACTGAAATCATATACACCATTTCCTGTTTTCTTGAATAACTAGCCAATTTCATTACTGAGATAAATTTTAATGGCTTTCGGGGTTTATCTCCAGTAATTAAAATTACTTCTCCTGTAGGTGTTTGAATTTCTACTGTATTTTTGTCACATAGGATTCGTGCATGGTTGGCTATTAACCAATCCATTCCTAATACTACATCGAATCCTGCTAAATTCATTGGTAACAAATTTGCAGAAAACCGTTCTATTTTTCCTTCTTGCCAGATTTTATCTATTTTCACAGAATTTCCTTCTGCGGTTTCTACTGTGAAGATTTGCCTAAGAGTGGTTAAAGGTAACTTAAGATCTTGGAAAAATAAAGTATTTATAAAACTTTGGTTCGCACCAGAGTCAAATAATACTTTTGCAAATATGTTGTGAACTAAGAACGTACCAGCTATCACATCTGGAATGAGTTCAGCCTCTTGAGTGGTCAGCTGGAATGCACGAGCATTTCTCTTAGTTGTTCCTTCGGCTGGTTTGGTTTGGTTAACTACAGGTTTAGCTAACTTAGGACATTCAGATTGAAAGTGTCCCATTTCTCTGCAATTATAACAAACTTTTGTTTTCTTCCTGCAGTCTTCTTCCCGATGTCCTTTCATTTTGCAAAAATTGCAAACCATGTTGCATTGTCCATAATGCTTCTTTTTGCAAATTTTGCAGAAAGGAGATGATGAGGATTGTCCGGTTCCTCTCTTCTTGGCATTACCCACACGAAATCCTTGGGTAATCTTGTGAGCTAATTCCTTCTTGCGATCTTCCTCTCTTGTGCGTACCAATTCATCTGTTAGGGTATTAGCTAATTCTACAGCATCGTCAATAGTACGAGGTCTCGCAGCTTTAACGATGTTTCGGATTTCACTAATTAACCCCCAGATGTAACGAGAGATAAGTACCGGTTCTGGCGAAGCCAGTGATGGCACTACCCTTGCGTATTCAAAGAATGTCGAAGTATATCCCCGACAATCTACTCCTAGCATACGATGACTTAGGAACTTGTTTGCCATTTGTTCCTTCTCGTATTCGGGACAGAATTTTCTTTCTACAAGACTCTTAAATTCTTCCCAACTCATTGCATAGGCTATCCTTCTTCCTTTTGCCTGGAGGACCGTGTTCCACCATTCGAGTGCTCCTTCTTTGAATAGATTTGATGCATACATTACTTGATCCTCTGTGGCACATTTGCTTATTGCAATTACTGCTTCGGTTTTCTCTAACCAACGCAGTGTTGCAGTTGCCCCTTCGTTACCTGCAAATTCAACGGGTTTGCAAGCAAGAAATTCTTTGTAAGTGCAACCAGGCGTTGCAGCTTTCATTCTTTTAGGGAGTGGGGCCTGTTGCGGATCATGATCGTCATGATTACCGCCTCCATTTATGCTGTTACTGCCGTTATCTTCTGGAATACGTTTACTAGGAATTAATTATGGTTCGGCAGGTTTTCGAACAGCAGCTACAATTTCTGGAATAGCATGAGCTATCCCTTGGGCGATAAAATGCTCGATATCTTGTCGAGTTATATATTGATCTTCCTGTTCTTGCTTAGATTGATTTACTTCATTAATTGGTTCATTGTTAGCGTTTTCCATCTGCTAATTTGGTAAAATTATTAGTATCTAACTTATCAATGACAAAATTCACATAGATACACATAGATTATCACAACATTCAAGTATAACCAAAATTGTCGATTTCTCGACTTTTACTTTGTTAGTATATTGTATATGCATCCATACACACCTGTATTTTACAGAGTTTTATTGCCCATTTTACAGAATTTTAAGTTACTATTATACAATACGGCTTTCTGTGGTTTAACTGACAGTTCTAGTAATGATGCTCCCTCTCATCGTACTTCCAAGTTAGATGCTCCCCCATTTCCCTGATCCTATTACCTGTACCTATCAGTTCTTCACCGAACTGACGGAGTTCAGCTAGGTTTTCATTACTCATGGGAGGATTTGGGAGTGGTTCTAGGTCAAATTGTGGAAGGAAACTATAAGGACTGTTGACTATATTTTGGAATTGCCAGTCGTTGGTCCACCATTCCTCCATTTGGCCTAATGGTCTGGTATGAACTAGTGGGTCTGGAATAGCTGGTCCTAGGTTTAGTGGGAATTGAACTGTAGCCGGGTAAGAAAAGAGATTATCGTTGATAGGCTCTAAAACATCACAGTTTCTCTAATAGGCGATCTATTTCGTCCTGGAACGTGATTTCCTCAGACTGTTTAGAGCTTTCGCCAATCTCTATTCCCTTTTGCTTCAGATCTATTCCTATTTCTTTTTCAGGTGATTTCGAACCTTCTCCAGTTTCTATTTCCTTTCCCTTGCTCATACTCACAGGATTTTCTATTTTAGGGAGTTTCCTAGTGGCAGGTTTCCTACGGCGTACTTTCCTCCACCCTACATATCTTCTCTTCTTTTTAGGTTTGGCTTTTTCCAGCGGTGGAGCTTGGAATTCCACAGGTTCTTCTATGTCAGCAATGTAACCAGTAAAGTCGTGAGAGACTTCTATAGGCACTGGATATAAGTTGAGATTCTGGAATGTTTCCGACATCTCATTCATGCTGCATAGCATATATGTAAAATGCAATGTTAAAACTTTGGAACAAAGTTTTAACAAACAAAATACTGAAGTTTTATTGCATACTAATTTATACAAAGAACAACATAAATAAACACACTTAGGACTTTATTTATTTACGGGATTGTGATTTCTCTTACTAGACCCAACTTATCGGATATTTAGAGATTAGCATTTTCTGCTATAGTAGCTAGCATATAGAGATTTGCCCATTTCCCGTCTATTTTATCTTCCCAAGGTGTATTATTACCCAACTCTTGAACTTCTGAGTTAAACCTAACTCTCTTGGTTCGGGGTTTCTTTGTCTCCTGACTCTTTTTAAGTATCGAATCCCTTTTCTATGGGGAAAGTGGATTCTCATAGTTTGCCTTGCGGACAAAGATTCCTTCTTCTAAATTTACTGGATTTTTAGAAGGAGATGCCACATCTAGTTTGTGGTAGATAGCAGACAGCTTTTGTTTACCCATACTGTAACTAAGAATAGCTAATTAATAAAACATATAATCACCGAATAACAATTAGTAAAATTAAGCACTGTGGTCCAAAATGCTTAATTTAGGCTTAATCAGTGGCTCGATCAGTGGCTCAATTTAATTATTAGCTCTGATACCACCTTCGCTGTCACGGCCCCTCGACCCACCCTGGACGGAGTCGGGGGACCGCGAGGCAGTTCCCGTGGTATTTAATTAATTGCGGTAGCGGAAGTCTTTTTATAACAGGATCTTTTATCCGTGAAATATGCTCGTTTAATATATTACACAAAGTTTAAGGGATAAATCCCATAATTTACAATACGTTGATTTCACACAGAAATCTTTATTTCTCAAAACATGTTTTATTCATTTATTTACACTGAGCCACTTCCCTGAGCTTGATAGTGCTTTACTGCACTTTTTCTGGATCACACAGATCACCCGAAACATGTTTGAAAAAGGTTTTGTCAGCGGGAAATACTGAGTGAATCATTCTGTTTTCTAAAACGACCCGTTAGTTATAATTTGCAGTATTAAGAGCGATTACAATGTTTCTATCAACCAATTATCAAGAATGGGTATTTGTCACTCGATTCATTTCTGTGACTGTGGTCATACCACTATTGGGTCCCGTTGCCCAAATAGTGACGGTGTACTCACACAGAGTAATAATAACTCACATAGAGTAATATTCACTCACATAGAGTGATAATAACAGTAATGTGCACAATACCCCACATACCAGCTGTAATTTGGTGATTACAAAGACTTAATCCCTGTAATTATAACCTTGAAAATAATTTGAGGTATTGTAATACTTACTCACAAACTGTGAGAAAACAGTTTAAAAAGAAGAATGACTCACATTGCAGATTAACGAGCAATAGATATAAGCCTACTGATTATCCTTGATTAAACCTAATTTAACACAATGCACACACACAGGTTAGTAACTAATACAGCAGTTACGTCAATTCACGAGATTAAACTTTCACAACGATTAATCAGTGCAATACTCGATAATTCAATCGGATTCACAACGAATAACAGAGCATAGTCCGAATTCGAACAACACTCTAATATTCAAGTCGAAATCACGACGAATAATCAAAGTACAAGCTCAATTGAGCAGCACCCGGACTATCGTTGGATAGTTATAATCGATCGGACGTTGAATCGTAATAGCGATCGAGTTATTACCCTGATTGTGGCAGCACCTCGTGATTCGTGTGTGTTTGATAGTGATTTACGTCTAACTCAGTGTGTATTATGAGTTTGGACGTCGCAGTAACACCGAAGTTCAAGTGCCACTGCCCCCTATTTATATCTGAAAATTGGTCTCCCCCGCGTGTCGCGACAGGGAGACCTGGTCCTGTAGCGTGTCGCGACGGGTAACAATTTAGGGTAGGGTAGGTTCGTGTCCCAGTAGCTTGGATGAGTTGTTAATCAACGAAAATTTTACTTCTCCAGCAAGTTTTGAAGATAAACGTCAATAGGGTTTAACCCCCCCTGAGTTTTAGGGGCCCTGATCCTAATTCCGATTGTTATGAAAATTTTAGGGTTTATGCGGAATTACTTGGGTTTCTCAATTAGGGTTTCCTTATTACCTAATTACCATCCTAATTATGGATTTTCATGACAGTTGTTACAACTCTTTAAACCTAGACCACACAACCGGGAAGTGTACCGGTCAATGTAGTATAACCTAAGTAAGTCCGAGTATCGAACCCACGAGACTCTCTAATTACGTTTACTAGACTCTATAGACTAGATAGACCAACACAACTAAATTGATTTCATATTGGGGGGGGGGGATTTCTGAAATCCTAATTTGCAATTAAAATGAAATTAATTAACTAAAATAAAATTAAACGCGACTTAGACTAGGATTGAACTCAGTGATGACAATAACTACCTAGGTTGGAATCCTAATTGTTATCGTGAAGCTTTCTATCGGATGCTAATGTGTTATGGAACCGGGATCTTTAAATACTAAACCCTGAACAGGACCCCTGACCCTTCTCAGGAAGACACCTATGGAACTCTAACAGGCTGTTAAGACTACCGGTTGATTAGACTCCCCTACGGTTATCTAATTATCTAGAAAAGTGCCCTATTGTGACTAAGTACTTCACAGTGGAAAGTCTAAGGCAACTAAGAAACTTGATTTAACACGGTAAGCAAATAATGAAAGGTAAACTAAGGGATATTCAAACAAAGAATCTAACCCTAGCACCTAACACTAAAGTCGGACCGACAATCTCTCACCTTACGGATATTAAGATTAGTAGAACATTTAACCAAATCTAAATTACAATTATACCCCTATGAATCACTACGTCTAGCGAAACATCTAATAGCCAAAAAACACATAGTATTTGACCTAGCATGCAACTATTATTTGAAAGACATTCAACTAGCAACATGAGGGATAATAATAATTCATTAAATCTAATTAAACATGCATACACACCAAATCAAGGAATCAAAGTTTGGTACTTTTCAAGATAAATCCATAAAACACATCAACATCTAATAGAAATCCAAACTTTAACAATTATTCATCACAACCTAAGTAGTTTAAAGTATTTAGCCAAGAAACATAATAGCAAAATCTAAAAAACAAGGTTCAAATAAAGAATTCATTGACACAAAAGCAAGAACTAAGAAACGAGACAAATCGGGAAGGTAAAACGCGTAAATCTTCAATCTTTATCCTCCCAACTTATATCCAATGAGTCCATAGCTCAATTCCTTGCAATACCAGCTCTTAATTTCATCCTCAGCAGTCCCAACTCGTCTAGGGTTCTTGTTATGATCATAACATGATATATATACTTGTTTCAATACCTAAAACCCTAATTATTATGAAATTCGCTAAACTTTGATACTCTGACGGTCCGCGACAACCTCAACAAACTCTATCGCGGGCCGCGGCGTCCCCATATCAGTCAACAAGTCAATTCAAGTGCCTCGCGCCACGTGAAGACCTCCTCAAATCCCGTCGTGACGTGCGAAAAACCTTAAAACATCATTTTATTTCTTTTCAACTCTCGATCATTCGTTTGCATCTCGGTACTTTGTTTTAGCATACTTTGGCTCATTTTCCACTCTTTTCAGCCACTTTAATCAACCAGCCCTGTAAAACATAAACAAATCAGAAGTTCGCACATTCTAAATAAAACGACACTAAATCTAACTAAAACTGTACAAACTATACAAGTTAAATCAATGTATTTTGCAATACATCAATGAGTCTGTCGATTCTTGGATCCGCTCCTCATCACCCATCCTCATAACTAATCACATCTGTCAACGTAGCCCTTGTCAACAACCATGAATGTACACGAGAACACAAAAAATAGCGACAAAAACGATGATAAAAGATTTTATTAAAAGTTTATGCAAAACAAAAACAACCACCAAACCCTCGAAGAACTCACACTAATTTATGAGTTCTTCAATGTAACACCCCAAAAACGGGTTTGGTAACTAAACCAAAATAACTAAGAATGAGCGGGTAAACATACCGTTGGTGGTAAAAGTTCACCCATAAACAAAATATCTAGGAACAAATTAAGCTAGTTGGTAACATGGAAATAGTAATAAAACATTAAGCTGTAGCCCTTTATAAATAAAATCACAAACTTGAGGGGCTAAAAAGGGGAAAACTGAAACTTAAGTTTTAATAATAACAATTAAAACACAACACACACTAGGTGTGTGTGTGTGTGTGTGTGTGTGTGTAATGACCAGGACGAAGAACAAGGGAGCAAACCCTTGTTCAATCTTAATCCATCAAATTGGAGGATGAATTAGGGCCAAATCGTATGCATGAACATAAATTTGTGATCATCTAAGCTTGGAGATCATAAGGTATGTTGTACTTTATGTTTTGGTGATGATAAGTATGTAGATGAACATGAAGGTGGTAACCTTGAGTTTAATATTTTGGATAGTATGGTGAAATTGATAATGAAATTATGCGTATGATAATCATATTTGCAATTATATGTGAACTACTTAAACGAGAGTTAAGTATATATCCATACATGACATGAAATGGGATTTGATGATAGGATTAAATCGCCGTTATATTGATGTTGAATGTGTTTGAAATCATCATGTATATAAGAATGTATGAAGTATTTGAACAATTTAGGTGTTCGGATGTGAAGGGGTATGGTCCCAAATCTCGCACCAAAACAGTCGCGAATGACCATCACCCTTATCAAACACCTCCAACAGCAAGAACTTATCTGCGTCCGTGCGGGCACACGTGAACGCAGTCAGCGATTCCAATCGGTCAAGTGATGAGAAGACTTACCTTGTGTACGAAAACGGATCTTTTCGTCACGACAAGGGATGCGGTAACAACAGCAGTTATCGCACATAGCGATGCGGCTTAGCACTGCATCCTGTACACATCTTCGTCAAAGCAAGGGACGCGGAAACAACCGCAGTTACCGCAGATAGCGATGCGGCCCAGCGCCGCATCCTTTTGATGACGAAAGTGGGGCTGACACCTTGACTCAGGTAGCCAAAACTGTAGGATCGTCTTTTGACCCGAACGAGTCTATCAGATGAGTTTTGATCAGATACAGGTGCGGAAAACAAGTACCTGACGTAGAAACAGCTAGATCTTCACATAAATCACTTTTCTGATTGATATTACGACGTTTACATTCAAATCTTACACCGGCAGCACCTCGGTATGGAATCTCACACCCTTTACAAATGAGATCCGCTTATGGGTATTTATAGGCAGGTCCCCACATACGACATGTACGAATAAGCGGACCTGATTAGATAGGTCCCCACATACGACATGTACGAATAAGCGGACCTAACCAAATAGGTTCCCATATACGGACATGACATAAAAGCGGACCTCCTATGTCCGTATAAGCGGACCTACTCTCTAAATCACATATTCTCTCCAGTTTTCTCGTAAAACGCGCCCTAATCTATACAATACAATGCATAACATGTTCCAAGACGAAATCAACAGATGAAGTGCACCAACAGACTCCCCCTCAGATGTTGATGGAGTCGTTCATTGAGTCACGACTATGCTGTGTCTTCACATATTCAGTCTTGATCAGTCTCTGGGCTTTTCTCTATCTTTGTTCACGCAAGTCTTCAGACTCCCCCTTGCGATGTGCTGGCATTTCTTTAGTTCATCAGCATCATCAGCTTTAGGATCGTTGTCTGGCTTTCCGTCTAACAGCTTCTCATCTTATCCTGCAAAAACTCTACCTCAAAGTAAATTTCTCTCACATACATATTTCAAATATAAACTTGCACTAATTCAGACTCTTCTTCAAAACAAACACAGATTTTGATGAACCACTTGAAAGGTTAGATTATGAAAACATTTAATTCCAAACATACACTCCCCCTCAAATATTGCTCATCATGTTTAGCACTCGGAATTTAGAAAATCAGCTTTCCAATATCAGTTGTCAAAAAATCTTTTTGAGTTTTCTGAAACTTTATGCTAAAACACACTGAAAATCTTTTTGGATTTTGAAATAAAGAAAATGTAATGCAGTAAAGAAAATATTTACATACAATATTTTTTGTGAGTTTGTGTAAGAGGATCATATCAGCTTATGAGACAAATCACCAATACCGTTAAGCTTGATTTCATTTTAAGTTCTAAACAATTTACCTAGATTGTCAGTATACTGGTCCACTTAAATTTTCACACAACGTTCAACTGATCTGAGATACGATATTAATGTCTTAGAAACTAAAACTTATCCGTGTGTCCCATTACTTGAATATACTCCCGTATCCAGATCCCAATATTCAGTCTTACAGGTGAATATACCACAGATGATATCTGTAAGGGGTTAGGTGCGAAACCGTGAGAGCTCAGGTCAGAACTTCCGTTCAGCAGAGAGATGACGGCTCGACTTTTGGTGGGTCCCCTTTAGAGGATCTTTTTTACAACAGCAATGACTATCAATTTTATTGTTTCATCGATTTGCTGAGGGCGGCGCTTTTTCAAGCATTTGCAGAAAGTATTATCCGGGGACTAGGTCAGTACTTCCATACAGCAGAAGTCCCGGGATAATACCCCAGATATCACTGAGCATAAAGACCTAGTATCTTAGAATAAGGGATCTTTCAAACAAGATTTCAGGGGGTTACCTATAAATCCAAGAAGTTGTTATCCACCAAATAAGCAACTTTGAATTTTTACGGTTTATATCTCTTCACAATTTAATAAATGTGTAAAAATCTACTGACACATCCGCAGTAAGATTGTTTATCACTTTTAAACTTTCCAATTCTTTGGCATGTTGTGATAGTCCACTGATGTACTATCATTTCCTCTTTTTCACAACAAACTCATTTTTGGATTTTATCATGTTTTTGTCTTTTTCAATTTTTCTAATGTTTTTGGATTTTCTGAAAATGTGAAAATTTCTACTCCCCCTAAAATGCAAACACATTAACGAAAATTGAAAACAAACTATACAGAATCATGACAACCGATATCAAATCACATCAAATTGCCATTCACTTGGCATAAACAATCAGAACTCCCCCTATCAACAAACTATTTTCTCATTTAGATTTCAAAACACTTAAGTTTGTTTTAATCAAAATGATTTTTCCGGAAAATAAGTTTGGTTGATTTTACCACTTGTAGGTATATCAATACTAAATTCGGGGATGTGGTTCATCATCTTGTCTTTCAATCACTTGTAGGAAAATGCAAGTACAAATTAATGTCCTTGATTTACCATATGCACAAGTTATGCACAATCAAATCTTCTAACCACTTGTAAACAAACATAAACAGACCTGTTTACCGTTTGCATGATTGACATTACCGTAGTAAATTCCTCAAGAAAGATGCCGATACCTGCTTCTCGCTTACCAACCTGGAAGCTCCGGCATAGTCCTTCAACCTATAGAGTTTTAACAATTTCAAACACTTTCAAATCATCCTAATTAAACATGAAAGATGCCGATTCCTAATCCACGATTACCAACTTGGGATCTCCGGCAGGTCCGGTGTTTTACTCAAACATAATGTCCACCCAAGCCTCACCAGCTTTGGGTGACTTTGGAACACATCTGTCCCACCAACATTTTGATTTATAAAATTCTTTAGCACCCTTTACCTTCTTATCAACCATCTTCCCAAAAATATGTTTGACTTTCCCATTGAAAGCCTTCTCAACATCAAATTCTCCTTTATCAGCGAAGAATTGATTTGAGATCTCAACTTTTCCAACTTTCTTCATCAAATTTTCCTTTGATAATGACGGAAAATTCTCATCGTTCACCACTGGAACGGAATTAACAATCTTTTTATCAACCAATGACTCCTCTGATTTTATGGAATCAGATTCATTGTCAGAACTACTTTCAGACTTTACAACCCATTTTTGTTTACTCAAATCGACTTGTCTTTTGTAAAAACGTTTTGAAGTTTCACCAACTTCCAAAGTCGATTTATCAACACATTTCTTTTTCATATCAGAGTTAGAAGACACTCCCTGTTTTGAATAAATGGACTCTTGGCAGTTCCAAGCAATGTGTCCAACTTTTTGACACTTGAAACAGGTTCTTCTATCAACTCTCGAAGCAAACTTCCTCACATTCTTCTTTACTTCAGCAAGAAAGTCTTGATTCGACTGCTTCCAGAACGGTTTCTTCTGTTCATCCTCTGAACTTCCTCCTGAAACAAATTTTGTTTTTGGTTTATAAGTTTTCTGATTTTTATAATTTTCTGAAGAATTGAAACCAATACCTTTCTTTTTGAGATTACCATTATGGTTTGGTTTCTTTCGATAACCTGAACCATAACCGTAACCCTTTTTCTTGTTCAATCTTTGTTGAACTCTTGAAGTATACTTTTTAGGTTTTTCAGCAAGATTTAAATCTTTTATTTCAGAAATATTAATTACTGTTAATTTGAAAACCTGTTTAATCATCTCAGTTTTGACACTTCTTATTGGGAATTCCTCATCAGAAAATAATTTGTCCGAATTATCCAAGGTATAAGCAACCTTAAACATTTCGTCATTCAAATTATTCTTTGATAACAAGAATTCTTTATTATAAACTCTCTTAACCAGCGAACTCGGACTCTTCTCAGACGAACTCGAACTATCTGATTTAGACTCCGACTTTGACTCTTCATCCATATCCAACACCTGATCGACAACTCTCTTAACTAACTCAGACTCATGATCAGTGTCAGACGCTGTGAATGTAACATCAATATTGTCTGGTAATTCATCAGTGATTTCAGACTTTAATTTGATGTTTAGAGCCTTGTCTACTTGTTCCTCATTTGGTTTCCTGGGGGAATAACTCTCAAAGATAGGAGGCGAACATCTGTTATACTTGACACTTGATTTCTTACCAGTATCCTCTTCTTTTTCTTTCTTCTTGAAAGCTTCAAGGCCTGCAACAGTAGGATAAACACGATCAATCAAATAATCGCAAGTAGTATAACTCAAAAGTAATCGGTTAATGCTTTCACTCTCAATTCTCTCAAGTTCCAACTCCTTCTTCAAATTAGCACAGTCTTCAATATAGTCATTGATGACACTTTGCTTTGTCATTAAAGTTGCACTCATCTTGTCATTTGCTTTTTTGATTTCTGCATTTGTCCTTCTCAGACCATCAACTGTCCTGTTTAGAACATCATAGGACTCTTTAATATACTTCACATCAGACAGTAAACTTCCTTCATTTTCTCTAACTCAGCAATCTTTTTGTCTTTCTCATCACACTCTTTGCAAGATTCTGAACATTTCTCACAAGGCTTAATAACTTCAACCACCTTTTCAACTATCTTTTCGACTTCGACAGTCTTTTCAACTTCAACAAGTTTTTCAACTTCAACAATCTTTTCAACAATCTTTTCTACAATCTTTTCAATTTCAACTATTTTCTCAACTTCCACGAGTTTCTCGACTTCGACAATTTTCTCCACTACTTTCTCTACTTCAACAATCTTCACTATTTCAGTCTCAGCAGCTGCTTCATCTTTTTTGTTTCTACAGTTTCAGTCTTTGCCTTTTCATCAGCGAGTAGCTTTGCTGCTTCTAGCTCTCTCTGCAATCGAGCAATCTTCTTCTGATTCAACATCTCAACTTTATCTGCATAGAAAAAATTAAAACTGTCAGGATCAATGCTTTTTCGACATTTGTTAAGATAATCTTCCTCATCATCCGTATCAACATCACTTCCAAGATCTGGAAATATCGGAATCCTTTTCTGACAATCCTCATTTCGGTCCAAAATTCTGGTAACAAGTGCCACATCAGGACTAGTTCCACTAGGTATATACTTGTCCCAGCTAAACCCCTGTGCAACAACCTCATCACTTTGATCTAATATCCCAAAATAAGCTTTCCTATTGGCTTCTTCAATCAAATTTCCATGAGTAGTTTGAGGTTCCTTTTGTTTAGATTGTTGATCGATTTGATGAAAGATTGATTTCTGATAATAATTGCTCTTTTCTTGACTTCCAGTTGATTCTTGATTTTTACATTCCCGTTTAAAGTGACCATTTCCTTTACATCGGAAACAAGTAACCTTTGACTTGTCAAAACCAAGTGGAGAGGTAGCCATTCCTCGAAACTCGTTTCTGCCAGTAATCTGTTGAAACTTTTCAGCTCTCCTGCATGCACTAGCTAAGCACCACTTTACATCCATCAGCTCAAGCTCTTCTGCATCGATTTGGTCGTAATCTTCTTTTGTGAGCATCGGATTACCAATTCTTCCTGCAATCAAGCTTTCATATGACTCTAACATGGCAACAAGAGATGCCATGTGTTGCTTTGCCACCTTAGGAGAAAGATGTTGACCATTCTGAATGTTCAAGGTCACATTACCCTGCAGATTTGTAGAATTTTGCTTCTGAGGGCTAGGTGTGTTGCTGTTTGGATCAAAGCTTGAGAATGATGAAGTAGATCCACCACTTTGAGTTGTAGTACTTGCATTTGGACTTGCAGAACCATCAGCACTGAATGCAGTACTAATCTTTGGACTTTGACTGGGAGTGGCCTCAAACTTGTTCCCTCGATAGTACAGACTGACATCTTGCTTTGCATTTGGATTTGTCATGATAGCTGTCTTTTGAATATCCAGCTCCTGCTCTTCGATTTTCTGAATAAACTGAGCCAAATTCATGCTCTCGGACTTTCTCATAAGTTTCGCAACCATCAAATATGTTCCCCACTTATGTTGTGGTAACGCCTCAGCTAGTTTGTCGACCCACTCATCGTCCTCTTTCTTGATATCCAACCTACCCATTTCCAATACCAGATGACAATACCTATCAATGGTCTGTTTTGTAGTCTCATGGTCGAAAGCTGTAAACATATCAAATGATTTTTTCAATAACGCCTTTTTGTTTTTGATCATATCAGCACTTCCTCTGAATTTCTGAATCAAAGCCTCCCAGATGGATCTAGCTGTTCCGTTATGTTGAAGTAACACAAAAATATCTTCTTTAACAGCTTGCTGAAGAATGCTGATCATCATCTTTTCACTTGTGTATTTCAACTTGTCAGCTTCTGTAAAATCGTTAAAACCCTTCTCTAATCCACGTTCATTCTTTGGTTTCTCATAATCTTTTAACAATGAACACCATGCATCGAATCTGTAAGCTTGAACCCAGTTCTCGAATCGGTTTTTCCAACCCTGAAAATCTTCAATGTACATGAGTTTCGGTGGTTTTTGATGAGTTCCCGTCTCATTCTCATTATACAACGCTTCAGCAGCGGTTACAGGAGCAACGGGTGTCGCGAATGCATTGTAGAACTCTTCAGCCATGTTTCGGGAAATACCTGATGTACACAAACAAAACACAATCAGTTTAAAACACTTATCAAGGCAACTGAATAAAACTGATACTCTATGCGAACTGAAACACTCGAATTGATGAATATTCCGTGCGGACTGAAAGTTGACCAACTGTGCAGACTGAAGGTTGACAGACTGTGCGGACTGAAACTTGATGCGAACTGAGATTTAAATTGTCAAACCGTACGAAGTGCTATGACCCGGATCAATATTCAAACAACCTGACAAAACACACGACCTGAGACTGAACCACCTCTTGTGAACTGGGATCAAATTCAAACTATGTGAGAGAGAATTCACTTTCAAACTACCTTGACCCTTTCAATCTATGCAAAGTATTAGGCCGATGACAAGGCTGACAAACCCAAAAGTTAACACAATATGATTGGGCCGTGAATTATTTCACATGTAATCAACAATTGATAAAAATGATTTGACCGATTACGTAACACATATTGTCATAACCTTTGTAATTGTCAAAATTGTACTTCAATGTGATTGGACCTTCAATTTCACTTAAAAGTAATCGACTTTACTTGATTTAATTTTTGATTGGGCCTCAAAATTATAGTGGAATCACTTTGGAGGTTTGAATATTATAATTACTGATTGGGCCGCCCAATTGCCGACAACATTTAAAGGTTCATTTCGTTTCATTGGATCTTGATATGTGGGCTGCACATTATTTAACACATGGACACCGACACTCCTATTATTTCACATGCAATACTGAAACAGCTGACACCTTTTTAAATTGTTCAATAATTCTGATTGGGCCAAGAATATGTCACACTTCAATTTTATTGGACCGATATTTTGAACAAGGATATTAATCACATGGACTGACTTATATCAAAACATGAGCCGAAATAATCACATGACCAAAACTGACAATACTCTTTGATTGGGCCTTTCAATTTAGACAAATCTATTAATCACCGACTTTGATTCACGTTAAATCACAGTGATTGGGCCGATAAACCTTTTCTCATGCAAACAACAGTTTGTAAAAGATGATTTGACCTCACAATCCACCAATCCTTCAACTTATTGGGCCGATGACTTTGACAATATCAAAACTTTAAAGGACACAATTAATGAAGCCGGTCATATTGAATTTTGATGTCACAATTAATCTTTGTGATTGGGCCAAATATGAGCGGACTTGAACTTGTCAGAAAAACGGACCTAATGAGCGGACCTTATGAACGGACTAGAACTTTGTCAGAAAAGCGGATCTATTATGTCATACAAGCGGACCAGATTGTTCTCTGAAGCGAACCTACAAGTTATTTGGAGCGGACCTATCCAAAAGTGACAATGAAGCGGACTTGAATGTCCTTGAAGCGAACCTATCAAATAATGTGACAGTGAAGCGCACTTGAATGAAGTTTGGAGCGGATCTATCAAATAATGTCCGAATAAGCAGACTTGAAGCTGTTCATATGAGCGGATCTACCACATGTTCATAAAAGCGAACCATATTCGGAGACTAATTTGACACATTTTTATTGTGAATTTTAAAGCCAAATTTTCAGGGATTTGACAATGATCAATAATCTTCAATCTGTGAAATTTTGAGCGAATTCCGACCGTAAAATCTCGTTCTGATGAAGAAAGAAGGTGTAGAAGTAAGAATTTTAGATGAAATCCAGCAAATCTTTATAGAACTCCTCCTCCTGAAGCTCTGATACCACTTGTAGGATCGTGTTTTGACCCGAACGAGTCTATCAGAGGAGTTTTGATCAGATACAGGTGCGGAAAACAAGTACCTGACGTAGAAACAACTAGATCTTCACTTAAATCACTTTTCTGATTGATATTACGACGTTTACATTCAAATCTCACACCGGCAGCACCTCGGTATGGAATCTCACACCCGTTACAAATGAGATCCGCTTATGGGTATTTATAGGCAGGTCCCCACATGCGACATGTACGAATAAGCGGACCTGATTAGATAGGTCCCCACATACGACATGTACGAATAAGCGGACCTAACCAAATACGTTCCCATATACGGACATGACATAAAAGCGGACCTCCTATGTCCGTATAAGCGGACCTACTCTCTAAATCACATATTCTCTCCAGTTTTCTCGTAAAACGCGCCCTAATCTATACAATACAATGCATAACATGATCCAAGACGAAATCAACAGATGAAGTGCACCAACAAAAACAACAAGTGGCACTGATAGCAGCCATCTGTCAGCCCCCACGTAAGCAATGCGGGCACACAGACTGGCAACCACAGCGGGACGTGGCGTCACCTCCATAATCTACGCGCCTGGCATACCTGCAAGGGGCTGTGCGTTGTTAGTCTAGCCACTCAATTGCCCTCCTTCACTCTTCGGCTATATATATCCATCATGGACCAGGTTAGAGGTATCCCTTATCAACTCTCTCACTCTTACTACTATCACACACTTTTCTCTCAAGCAAATTACGGATTCTCACACTAGAGAGTGGTAACAAGGACCACCACCCACCCCATCCTCCTTGTTACGAGTCACGGTGTGTTTTGCTTGTGCAGGAGACAGATCCGCGAACGATCCAGCCACCGATCCTCGGAAAGAAGGGATTAACCCTACTTGACGAGACCAGCGAATTAACCTCCCTTGGTTAACCGCTGTTTCATCATTGGCACCCACCACTACTCTTAGCACTTATTTCCATCTCTCTCTTTCTTGAATATCATGTCTGATCGTCAACACAATTCTACTGGGGATAATTTTACCCCCATAAACGCAGGACCTGCGGGGAACGCTCCCCCGGTCCAACAAACCGGCCACATTGGCACATCCGCACAGGGGGGCGCTCCCCCCGTGTTCATTCCGGACTTTTCGTAGTACGCCTCAGTACTGCCACCAGGAGTGGATCTCCACACTTGGTACTTCCAACAACAGGCTGCTCTCGCTGCAGCCTACAAGAAAGCTTGCGCAGATGCGCAAGCACCTGGAGGGCCTACACCCGCGCCATATACACTTGTGGCTTGTATCTTGCAGTACAAGGGCATGGCACCAATACACCCCACTTCCCGGGATAGGCGTGGGCCACATGGATCCTCCTATTGTAGTGTCCATACACTCCAGGAAGACGACTCCACATATGGGTCCCGGGCAAGGGGATCGGTATATGACCGCCTGGGCCCACACGGAGAATATCGGCGAGAAGCAGCTACTCGCCAAGGGTCCGATATATACAGCCGTCTAGGACCGTATCCCCACAACGAAGGATGCGACCGTACGGACCCAGACGACCATACTTACCACGAGGACTCTCAATCGGCTTACAGCCAATCAGGGGATTACAATTACTATCCCCCCCCACAACCCCGCATCATGTACGATCGCGCCGCAAAGCACGATCAAGATTTACCCTACAGGCCAAAATCCGCCACCGACAACTCCAAATTCATAAAGGAGATTGCCTTAGCCACACTCACCACCAGCAAACTTCCGCTCACGGTGGGCGAGTACAATGGTTCGTCAGACCCCGACGACCATATGGACGTCTTTACCGGTGCTGGGGTAATCAGTCGTTGGAAAGAGCCCGTCTGGTGCCATTTTTCCCCCAGACCCACACCGGACTAGCAAGTTCCTGGTTTGATTCTTTGCCAGTGGGATCACTGGCCTCATTCAAACAATTGCAAGAGTTTGGTAAGCGAAATGTCTAACATTAAAGAATCAAACTTTTTTGCTAAAAGAAATGAAACGTCATACTTCAAGAAAATAAAAGGTTATGAAAGTGAAATTGAAGCCGTAACCTGCAAATTAAATGAAAAACTTCAAGTCATAGACTTAGCTCATGACATGATGGCTGAAAAAACAAAAGAGATTTCTGATAAAAACAAAGAGTTGTCAGATGCTCAACTCAGAATTGTTGAACTTGAAAAGAAATTGGGTCAATTCAGGGATTCTACTTTTGTTATGAAACATATGATGGGTGGGTTAAAGAAGAGTAATGACAAGACTAGTGTGGGATTCCAAGGCTATAATGAAGTCCCACCTCCTCTTAGTCATGATTATTCATTCCTACCTGATGAAGATGAGCTAACAAAGTTTATGTCAACAGCACCAAGTAGTTCCACAACAAGTCGAGGTGATGAGTCTGAGAGAGGTGATGCTAAGAAGGATAATAACAGCAAACCAGCTTTGAAAAAGAACACTTCACAACCTAAGAATAAAAATTCGACTTTTGCTAAAAAGATAAATTTTGTTCAAGGAAGTGACATGAAAAATGAGACAGCTGTTATTGAAAATGAATCGAACGTAGAGTTTGCTAAAAATATAAACAAAGAAAATTCTGAAATTAAGCAAACTGAACCAGATTCTTCTAAAGCATCATCATCAAAGCCTGAATCTAGTTCAAAGGCTTCAGATAAGAAGTCTTCGAAAAGGATGTCGTGCTTCAAATGTCACACCAAAGGACATGTAGCTAGCTGCTGTCCTAACAAAAAGAATGAAGCACAAGTGAATGAGAGGAAGAGAGAGAAGTCACCAGAGAAAAGTGGTGATAAGCAGGAGAGAGAGTCCAACTCTCCAAAGAAATCTGCTCCTAAGCAACCAGAGACAGTTGCTGTTGGTGTGGATAAGGCTGAAAAAGGAACTCCACAAGTTCCTCGTTTTCAAAGAAATCAACCTAGATTTCAGCCTAGATCTCCACCAGGCAGATTTGAGAGACCTAGAAGCAGTTCACCAAGAATGAACAACCAAAATACAAATAATTTCAGAAGTCAAGGTCAATATCAAAATCGATACCAAAATAATGGTGGTTGAAATTTTTATAACAATGGCTTTAGAAATTATAATAATAATGCTTCTTGGAATCAAAATCAAAATTTTCAAAGGTCAAATAGTCCAAACACACATAGGAACCCTCAGGACCAAAGACCTAGTGGAAATCAAAATCAAATTCCAACTGGTCTGAGATCCAAGACTCCAGTTAGGAGTAATGGATATTGGATGGATGTTCCGGTGGTTGGTGAATTTGGACGACCCAAGACCATTAAGGCTTGGGTCCCCCAATCTAACTAATTTCTTGGTTGGTGTGTGCAGGAGCTGCTAAGGAGGATTATCAACTTGTGGTATGTTGATAGTGGCTGCTCCAGGCACATGACGGGGGATGCGAGGTTGTTGACTGAATTTGAAGAATATGATGGAGGACAAGTAAATTTTGCGGGTGCGAAAGGTGGTAGAATTACTGGACGAGGAAAGGTGACCAATGGGAAGATCACGCTGGACAAAGTGAACTATGTGGAGCAGCTTAAACACAATCTTATGAGCGTGTCACAAGTCTGCGACAAGGGTCACTCGGTCCATTTTACCAAGACTGAAGCATTAGTGTTGAAACCAAGTTTGGAGATACCGGACGATTGGATAGTGATGCGAGCGCCAAGGAGAAATGACACTTATGTCATGGACATGGGTGCTAAGGATCCAACTGCAGTGGTGGCGTGTTTACTATCAAAAGCATCTGAAGCTGAATCGATGTTGTGGCACAGACGCATGGCCCATATTCACTACCGCAAAATGAACTATCTTGTTAAAAATGAGCTAGTGAAAGGGGTTCCATTGCGGAGGTTTCAAGTGGAAGACAAATGTCTTCCATGTCAAAAGGGAAAACAACATAAGAAACCTCATAAATAAAAAACAGTAAATTCCATAGATGCCCCTTACGAATTACTTCACATGGATTTATTCGGTCCAGTGAACGTGAGGAGCATAGGTGGAAAGTACTATTGTTTAGTTGTCACTGATGATTACTCACGTTATTCATGGGTTTTCTTTTTAGGTACAAAAGATGAGACAACAGAGATGTTGATAGATCTTTTTACAAAATTGGAAAACGTCCATGATGCAAAGATCAAGAGGATAAGGAGTGATAATGGCACGGAGTTCAAGAATCGTATTCTGGATCTCTATTGTCTTCGCAAGGGAATTGAACATCAATATTCTGCTCCTTATACGCCTCAACAGAATGGAGTTGCTGAGAGGAAAAACAAGACGTTGATTGAAGCCGCTAGGACAATGCTTTCAGATTCTAAGCTACCAGTTCTTTTCTGGGGAGAAGCTGTGAATACAGCTTGCTATGTCCTAAACAAAGTTTTGACTGTTAAACGTTTTAACAAAACTTGTCATGAATTAATGTTTAACAAGAAACCAAACTTAGAAGGCTTTGAACCATTTGGATTACCCTGCACCATTGTGCGAAATAAAGATAAACAAAAATTCGGTGAGGTGGCTGACGAGGGCTACTTTCTAGGTTATGTACCTGGCGCACCGAATAAAAGGGTTTTTAATCTAAAAACTGGTAAAATTGAGGTTGTGTTTCATGTTGAAATTACTTCTTACAAACCTCAACAGTCAACGAGTGGACCAGCTATATTATATGATTATGAAAGTGTTTTTAAATCATTTAATATTCCTGAGTTTTCCAATGCAGATGAGTCTCAGCTGATTCAAACAGTGATTGGTGATGATGAAGGTGAGTTCATGCCTAGATCGAATGTTGATATGACAGATGCTCCGGAACCTTCCCAAGATGCTGCTGATACTGATTCAAGTGACGATGAACCCGAACCCAATCAGGGGGAGGATTTCATTAATCCGTTTGCGGATCAGCATATTCAGGGGGAGGTTGGATCAAACCTTGGTGACAATTTGGAAGTCGATGCGGTTGCTACTACACGAGCAAATAGGGATCATCCAGTTGACATGATACTTGGAGATCCTACTGCAGGTGTTCAGACGAGAAGAAGCATAGCAGCGAATACTGGTTTATTTGTGTCGATTGAGAAGACTGGGATTGTGAACGAATGCTTGTATAGTTGCTTTATTTCCCAAGAGGAGCCGAAGAACATTCATATGGCTCTTAAAGACAATTCATGGGTTGAAGCTATGCAAGAGGAATTGGCCCAGTTTGCTAAGTTGAAAGTTTGGGAGTTGGTTGATCTTCCTAAAGGTGAAAGAGAGATTGGCACTAAATGGGTATTTAGGTGCAAGAAAGATGAAAGAGGTATAGTCACGCGAAACAAGGCTCGATTGGTGGTCAAAGGTTTCAATCAGCAAGAAGGGATAGATTACAATGAGGTGTTTGCACCAGTGGCAAGGTTGGAGGCAATTCGTTTGTTTCTGGCTTTCGCAACTTTCAAGGGCTTCAAAGTTTACCAACTAGACGTGAAGAGTGCGTTTCTTTACGGGAAAGTCCAAGAAGTGGTGTATGTCTCACAACCAGATGGGTTCGTTGATCCAGATTATCCAGATCGAGTGTACAAACTTGATAAGGCTTTGTATGGGTTACATCAAGCTCCCAGGGCGTGGTACGAGACACTGTCTACACATCTGATAAAGAATGGTTTTGAAAGAGGTCAGATTGACAGTACACTGTTCATCAAGAGGAAGAAGGAAGATTTTCTGCTGGTACAGGTGTACGTGGATGACATCATCTTTGGGTCATCTGATGAAAGCATGTGTAAAGAGTTCGAGCAGGTGATGAAGAGCAAGTTCGAAATGAGTGCTATGGGTGAGCTGTCTTACTTTCTGGGATTACAAGTTGAACAGAAGGCGGATGGGATGTTTATTCATCAAACAAAGTATGTGTATGACATTTTGAGTCGGTTCAAAATGAATGATTGCACTACTTCCAACACACCCATATGTGAAAATCACAATCTTGGCCCAGATCATGAAAGTACTGAAGACGTTGATCCTACTCAATACTGGGCAATGATTGGTTCTCTAATGTACTTGACTGCTTCAAGACCCGACATCATGTTTGCCGTATGCTTGTGTGCCAGATATCAGGCGAATCCTAAAGAGTCACACATGAAAGCAGTGAAGTGGATTCTTCGTTACTTGAAGGGGAAACCTAAACTTGGGTTATGGTATCCAGCTGATAGTGATTTGACGTTTGTTGCTTACACTGACTCAGACTTTGGAGGATGCAAGTCGAACAGAAAGTCTACAACAGGTGGTTGTCAGTTCTTAGGAGGCAGGATCGTGTCTTGGCAATGCAAGAAGCAATCCTGTGTGTCTACCTCTACGTGTGAAGCTGAATATATTGCTGCTGGAAGCTGCTGCTCTCAGGTTCTCTGGATTCAACAGCAGATGCGCGATTACGGTTTGGATTTCACTCGTACTCCTATTATGATAGACAATAATGCCACTATTTCAATAACTAATAATCCCGTGAACCACAGTCGCACAAAACATATTGACATACGTCATCATTTTATACGGGATTGAGCTGAAAAGCGACTGATTGAACTTCATCGAGTCGACACAGAAGATAACCTGGCAGATCTTTATACTAAAGCATTTGACAGGGCTCGCTTTGAACACTTAGTCGAACTCAACGGGATGAGGAATCCTGAATAACTGGTTTTTCATAAGAATTTTTGTAAATAGTTTACTGCTTTTCTTAAAAAATCAAAAACAAAAAAAAATTGAAAAATCAAAAACATAAAAAAAAAATAGAAAATCAAAAATGAGTTATCACTGTGTGAAAAGAAGAAATGATAGTACATCAGCAAGTTAGACTGTCACACTGAAATTGAACCTAAATTACTTAAGTGTGATAGCAGCTTCATCATACGATGTACCAGTAGGCAAAAGCATGAAATAATCAACTTACCAATGTGATATAAACTTAAATGAACTGAATATGAGTGGGGAACACATCAGTGATGTATGGTTTAATGCCCTTATTTCTTGCGTTGATAGATTGCCAAAATCTGAAGTTTTGGGTCTTTATACTGTTGTTTCAACTAGGGATATCTTGGCTGTCTGTCTGTTAGAACTAAAAATGTACATGACCCCAGGAAAGATAGTCACTTGGAATTAGCTCATTTCTATTTGAATGTCTGTATATTTCCCGATACACACAATTTTGATCTGATTCTGAAATCTTCTCTGAAAAAAGTCGTGTACCTCCTCTGGTGCATCCAGATATATGCTGACCTGGAGGTGCTAGGCAACGACAGCTTCTGCTGCATCCAGATACATGCTAACCTAGCTGTACGTTGTCGCACTATAGATCTAATACACCCGAAAGAGGCCCTCAAGTGCCCAAAAGAAACCCAAGAAACCTATATCAAACTGAGAAAATCTCATTTGATCTGTATATTATACCATCTCTACTAAAGATCTATTCTGTTCTCTTCTCAACCTATTCCCAGTTAAGATTTCAGAAATCTGGATTGGACTTGTGAAATATGTGGTAGGGAAGATACTTGCATGATAGAGTGTGCTGTTTATATTTCCAGGCTTTGATTTGTATTTATTTGGGTGTTCATAGTTAAGCAATCAAAACATGATAAAACAGTTTAAATGCAGAACTAGACACAGTCAGAATATCTTGAAGGATGCTATCAGTATACTCACCTACTACGATGAATCTTTGTGCATACCTTGATCGCGGGGGTATATCCTGAAGTGGGACACGCTAATATTTCAGTAAATAATATTACATTAACGTATCATATGGTAATGGTACTTGAAATGTTCATGCATTTTGTTTAAGTGGACAAACATACTGGTAATCGTCTTGAACTGTTTTTCACGAAAAATTACATAAAGAATTATGATTGTGTGAAACAGTTTGTTTGTGCTGATATGATCTTCTTACCAGTGATTCTCACAAAAATAGAGTGTTTATTGTTTTTGTTATTTACTTGCTTTCAGAAAAATATAAAAATCCAAAAATAGTGTCTTTTTCTGTTTAAAATTCTTAACGTACGGAAAACTGTTATTCTTGGAGGAATTGTCACTGATAGGGGGAGACGGTGTTAGAAAGTGAGCTCAAAAATTTTAAAATCTTGCAGGTTGAACAAAAAGTTTTGCGTGTTGGTGATGAATTGAAAATGCTTAATCTGTGATACAGTTTAACTAATCACTTGAAAAATAATAATTTATTTAACTTATGTTGAAAAATTCTTATGGTTTCTCGAGATGTTTGTTTTATAGTATACAGATTGAAGCAGTTTGTTGCTGAGAAGTTGCTGTGAAGTGTGAAGATGAGAGTTTGATTGGATGCATGGTAGAACCTCCTTTCTAAATTGCAGACAAGATTGAAGAGTTTGAAGATTGCTGTGCAAATGCTAAACTGGATTTTACTCAAGTGCTAACGTGTTGAAGATTTGGTGATTGGATGCATCAGCTTAGGGGGAGTCTGTTGCTGACAGAAGCTATTGAAGCTGAAGCTATCCAAAGACCAAAGACAGTGCAAGATTACTTGAAGATTGCAAGAAGACTAAAGACAAAGTTTTTGACTCAAGACAAAGTGTTTATGAAGCTATTGTCAAGGGGGAGTTTGTTGGTGCATATTTGTGACAACAGCTTAGATTTGGTCTTTGGATATCTTGTAATTAGTAAACGATAAACAGTTAGCGGGTTTAGCTTTGTATTAGTGAAATAATAGAGTTTGGGCTAAACTAAACCCAATTGGATGTAGGGGGGACGAATTGGGCCTTGCCCATGTAGGAAACCCTAGTCCAAATAGTAAACCTTGTGTTATATAAACAAGGTTAGGCTTTAGGGTTTAGGTTAATCAGTAAATTAGCCAAAACAGTTGTGAGAGATAGAATTTCGTGAGAGCTTCTACAGCTTGGACGAATTTGAGTGTGTTAGGGTTTTGGATTGATTGTAATTCGTGAGATTGATAATCAATAGAAAACCCGGTTTGAAAGTGATTGCTGATTTCTGTTTCCTACACGTTTTCTGCTGTATTCTGATCAAGAGGATTCCGCACTCTTGATTGGAAAGACGATTCTGTGAAGATCCATATACATCAAGGGGACCTACACAAACGCTAAACGAAAGATTATTTATGTGAGTGTCGGTTAAGTTATTTGTAGCTACTGTTTAATACTATCGCATCGCACACACGCTTAAACGCATCGCAACGCTCAACACGCAAAATGAAATGCCGAAACCTAACCCACCAGACCACTTCAATCGAATGACCATTGGATCGAATGGTCATCCGAACGGATGACCATCCGATCAGATGGCCATCCGATCTGACACCTGTGCTCTTCTTTTTGCTCTTTTGACAGCTCTCTCGTTCGACCAGCACGTTCCAGCCCTCTTTTCTCTCGATTTCTCGCGATTCTTGTAAGTTTCTTCCCCACATCTTGTACTTCTATGATCTAAACCCACTTCTTCCTCATTTTCACCTTTGAGTCATAACTTTTAACTGTGAAATCAGCAGATTTGAGGTGTTCTAGGGTGATGTCATCGTGGGGTTCTTATGAACTTCAAGTTTTGACCTCATTCCACCAAGAAAAACTCAGATCTAAAGGATTTCCACATGATTTAACACTGATTTCGCATAGATATAAACTTTTCAAAGATTAAAAGGATTGAAAGATGATTTCTTAACTTTTCTTTCAACTCTTTTACACTCAATACACTCAAAACTGATAGAGTCAGAAGCTCGTTCAGGTCTTCTACTCGTTTTCTAGTGAAGTGTCGGTTTGAGATCTGATTCCTATCAAAGAGACAACCGATTTCGGGTTGAACATGAACAACCGTCACGAACGGTTAACTGATCGGATTGGGGTGATTCTCGTTCGATCGGGTAACCTGGAACTTGGTGGAGTTTTCGTTGTTTAACACGTTGTCATACCATCTCGATCAAACCATGAAACTTTCAAAACTTAACAAATTTCAAAACGTTCAGATTATTGGATGGATTGCCGTCCGATCGGATTGCCATCCGATCGAACGACAATCCGATCGGATTGCATCTAGACTTCAACACTTAAACATTTTCATAATTTTCAAAGATTATCAGTTTTTAACGGATTGCCATCCGTTGGAAGACCATCCAATCGAATGACAATCCTGCTATGAACTTGTTCTCTGAGAAATACCTCGCCGGACGGATCGCTATCCGATCAAACGGCCGTTCGATCGAACGACCTGAAAGGTAGAGATACTTCTCTGTTTTCAAAATGCTACAACGAAAACTTCAAAGCTATCATACACAAACACAAACACATCCATCCCAAACGAACGTCAATTCGACCGAATGGCCATCCGACCGGATGACCATCCGAACGGATTAACATCCGATTGGATGACCATTATCACTTGTTTCACTTGCACTGTTTTACGCGTCGTTCTTCGCCTATGCCATCGTAAACTGTTCAGGCTAATCTCTCAGCGCTCCCTTCAATCCAAGAGAGTGTTTACTTGTTAAACGCTATCTGTGAGTATACTCGATCCCTTTTTGCTTTACGCACTTTTGGGTGTTACATACGTTACCTATATTCAAATCACAATCGACACACAATGCAAACACTTTTATAGGCTAACCGTTACTGCATGTCATACGTGTTACTCGATGAATGCTTGTATGTTATGTTTACACAGTGATTGTTGCCTGACACCTTAGCAACGATAGTACTATAGTTTGGACTCAGCACCTTTCATGGACAGGGGTTGTTAAGGGCTTTACTTCACGTGTCCCAGTGGGGATATGTGTTGCGCATTCTACAACTCGCAGTCATGTCTGTGCATATTTCATTGTCGATAACCTACTAGCTTCACTTTGCTACATGTTACATGCTGGTTATGCGTAAACGATTTCGGTATCTATTATGCTATTAAACTTGTATGCTCACCTTTACATTATGTGTATTGACCTCTATTTTAACGTATGTGACAGGTGCTTAAGATGCTAGGAATGATGTGCTTTGGTGAATCAAGCTAGGGGTCTAGTTATGTCACGCTAAATCTGAGTTGTCGGAATAGTGTTTGTTTTTTAGACAATTATTTGAAATGACTGTTTTATTTGGATATGTTGTGGTATGGGACATGACGTTATAAATATCTGGTAATTAATAGTTGTTATGGATACTCATGAACAATCTGTTTCACTCAGTGCCATGCCCCGATGTTTCCGCCATCGGTTGGGGTGTGACACGAGAGGGGGTCCATGTAGGATCGTTTTCAGACCCGAACGAGTCGATCAGAAGAGTTTATCTCTAAACAAAAGGCGGAAACAGACGTGTAGAGTTCAATTCAGCAAGATTCACACTATAAACTGTTGTATGATTGATATAAAGACGTTTTACAACCTGACAACACTTCGGCAGCACTTCTTTACGCTAACCGGAAAGTTACAAATGATGAAAGTTTGAAGGGTATATATAGGAGGGACCCTTCCGTTTGAAACTAACATAACATTTTCAAACGGAATGGCTTCAAACTAATCCCTTCTTCAAACTTTCAGCTTCAAACTAAACCCTTTTTCAAACTTTCAGCTTCAAACTAAACCCTTTTTCAAACTTTCAGCTTCAAACTAAACCCTTTGAAAGTGTCCATTCCAACAAGACTCGATATAAGACGAAGACGACAGACGGATGCACGAACAAACTCCCCCTCGGATGTTGACGGAGTCTTCAGTGTCGAGTCTTCGCATCTTCAATCTTTATCAGTCCTCTCGAACTCTTTGAAGTATTTGACGTTGTAAGAATCCTCAGATCTTTCTCTTCTCTTTTCATCATCATCAACAGACTTTCCACGAACAATCTCTACTCGGATGTCTTCAGACTCCCCCTTTCGATATGCTGGGATCGCAGCCTGGCTTGTTGAAATCACACAGTCTTTAGGTATCGGAACCTGGCACTCTATCTTCAGATAACCTGCACATTCTCTACCCAAAAATAAATTTTCTGATGATAACTTGTAAAAACAATCTCACCAGCTAATGAACCACTTGCAGAAATAATACAATCAAAGAATGATTTTACAATGTTAATCTTTGATAAACCACTTGAAGATATATCATTTTAATTTTTCAAAACAACACACTCTCCCAAACCATCTGTTCATCATGTTTAGCACTCGGAATTTTGAAAATTAGCTCTTCAACACCAGTTGTCGAAAATCTTTTTGAATTTTTCAAAATTTATGCTAAAACACACTAGAAATCTTTTTGGATTTTTGAATGTAAAGAAATGAAATGCAGAGAGAAAAAAAATATTTACAAATAATATTTTTGTGAGTTTGTGTAAGAGGATCATATCAGTTTTTGAGACAAATCATCAACAACATTAAGCTTCAATTCATTTTAAGTTCTAAACAATTTACCTAGATTGTCAGTATGCTGGTCCACTTAAATTTTCATACAAAGTTCAACTGATCCGAGATACGATATTAATGTCTTAAGCACTAAAACTTATCCGTGTGTCCCACTACTTGAATATACTCCTGTATCTAGATCCCAATATTCAGTCTTACAGGTGAATATACCACAGATGATATCTGTAAGGGGTTAATTGCGAGGGCCGTGAGAGCTCAGGTCGATACTTCCGTATACGCAAAGAGATGACGGCTTCGACTTTTGGTGTGTCCCCTTTAGAGGATCTTTTGCTACAACAGCAGTGACTATCAATTTTATTGTTTCATCAACTTTCTGAGGGTGGTGCTGTGTTTCAAGCATTTGCAGAAAGTATTATCCGGGGACTAGGTCAGTACTTCCATACAGCAGAAGTCCCGGGATAATACCCCAGATATCACTGAGCATAAAGACCTAGTATCTCAGAATAAGGGACCTTTCAAACAAGATTTCAGGGGTTACCTATATCTCCAAGAAGTTGTTACCCACAGAATAAGCAAGTTTGAATTTTTTAGGTTTATATCTCGTCACAATTTACTAAGTGTGTAAAAATCTACTGACACATCCGCAGTAAGATTGTTTATCACTTTTAAACTTTCCAATTCTTTAGCATGTTGTGATAGTCCACTGATGTACTATCATTTCCTCTTTTTCACAACAAAACTCATTTTTGATTTTATCATGTTTTTGGCTTTTTCAAATTTTCTAATGTTTTTGGATTTTCTGAAATTTTCTACTCCCCCTAAAATGCAAACACATTAACGAAAATATGAAAACAAACTCTACAGAAACATGACAACCGATATCAAATCGCCTCAATTCGCCATTCGCTTGGCATAAACAATCAGAACTCCCCCTATCAACAAACTATTTTCCCATTTAGATTTCAAAACACTTAAGTTTGTTTTAATCAAAATGGTTTTTCCGGAAAATAAGTTTTGTTGATTTTACCATTTGTAAGTATATCAATACTAGGTTCGGGGATGTGGTTCATCATCTTGTCTCTCAATCACTTATAGGAAAATGCAAGTACAAATTAATGTCCTTGATTTACCATTTGCAAAGATGCATAATCAAATCTTCTAACTACTTGTAAACAAACACAAACAAACCTTTTTACCGTTTGTACGATGATATTACCGAATAAATTTTCTCAAGAAAGATGCCGATACCTGCTCCTCGCTTACCAACCTGGGAGCTCCGGCAAGTAAGGTTTTTAGTCGAAGAAAATATCCACCCAAGCCTGACCAACCTTGGGTTTCACCGAGCCAACATCACTCGGGTTTTAACCTTTCCTCTTCTTTTCATAAAATTCTTTAACCCCTTTGACTTTTCGATCAATCATCTTACCAAAGATATGTTGAACTTTGGGGTTAAAGACCTTCTCAGCATCAAATTCCTGTATATCATTATAAAATTGGTTAGAAATTTCAACTTTACCAATTTTCTTTTTATAATTTTCAGCCGAAGTGATGGAAACTCCTCATCATTCACAATCGGAATTGATTTCTCATCTTTTAAAACAGCTTCACATTTTGTAACAACATGTGGCTCAACTGACTTTATGGAATCAGTTTCATCGCCAGAAGATAGCTCCTCTGATTTTGACCTATCAGAATCATCGCTAGAGCTTTCACCAACTTTCTTAACAACCCATTTCTGGTTGTTAGATTTAGCTCTCTTCTTGTAAAACTTGTTCGAACATTCACCAATTTCAAATGTAGAGTTTTTAAACAGTTTTGTTCTATCAATTGGTGGTTCAAACTTAATCACTTTCTCTTTGAGTTTAAAAGATACTCCCTGCTTTGATTGTATTGCTTTAGAACAGTCTTTGGAAATATGTCCAACAGTGTTGCATCGGAAACAGGTTTTTGTATCTTTCTTCTGCTCAGCCATTTTCTTCAATTCATCTTGCTTCTTTGCAAGGAATTCATTGTTTGACTGTCTCCAGAAATCTTTCTTTTCTTCTTCCTCAGATGACGTTCCGGAAACAAATGTCATTTTGGATTTAATATCACGAATATATTTTTCATTTTTCTGTTTTTCTGTAGGAGTAAAACCAAGACCTTTCTCTTTGAAATTACCGTTATAGTTTGATTTCTTTTGGAAACCAGAACCGTAACCCTTTTTCTTGTTTAATCTTTGTTGTACTCTTGAGGTGTATTTTTTAGGTTTTTCATTAAGACATAAGTCTGTTATTTCAGAAATATTAATTTCTGTGAGTTTGAAAACCTTTTTTATCAGTTCAGTTTTGACACCTCTTATTGGAAATTCCTCATCAGAATATAATTTGTTAAAATCATTCAAAGTGTAAGCAACTTTAAACGGTTCATCATCCAAATTAGATTTTGATAACAGGAATTCTTTGTCATAGACTATTTTTCCTTGTTTTTCTGTTTGACCCAGAGTGCTTGACTCAGACTTTGACTCTGACGCGGACTCCGACTTTGACTCCTCTATCTCATCGTTTTCTAACACATGATCCACGACTTTCTTCATCAATTGAGACTGTTGATCAGTGTCAGACGATGTAAACACGACATCAATATTATCTGGCAAGTTTACTGACGACTCCGACTCCCACTGTAAATTTGTTGCCTTTTTGACTCTTTCATCATTTGGATTTCTAGCTAGATATCCGTTTTCCAGCGGGGGTGGACATCTGTTGTAACTAACACCTTGTTTCTTACCAGATGGTGTCTTTTCAGTGTCTTTCTTCTTTTTGGTCTTTTTCACTGGAGTCTTTTCTTCAACATTCTCTTCAGAAACTTTCTTTTCTTCAGTTACTTCATTTTCTTCAAATGCCTTTAAACTTTCAGCCATCGGATAAATCCTGTCAATGACATAAGAAGAACATGAGTAACTCTTTAACAAACGGTTAACTCTTTCAGTTTCAATTCTTTGAAGTTCAAGTTTCTGTTCGAGATCAGCACACTTCTCAATATAGTTGTTTACAACTTTTTGCTTGACCATGAAAGCTCCCTGAAGTGTTTTCATTGCAGTTGCTTGCTCTTCACTTGTGTTATTGTACATGTTCATTGCTTTGTTGAGCACATCATAAGATTCCTTTAATCTGTTCATATTGTGAATCAAAGAACTATTTTGTTTCTTTACAACTTCACAATTTTCACAAATTATTGGACTCTTCTTAGCAACAGCTTCTTCATCAATCTTGAACTCTGGAACTTTCACTTTCTTTCGAATCACCGGAGTTGTTTCATCATCACTGCTCACCGGTGTTTTCACCTTCTTCTTTTTTTTCTTTGCCTTCTCATCCTCACTATCGCTTTCTTCCAACATCTTCAAATGTTTTGCCATCTGTTTAGCATAGTACTCAGTATCATCATCACTTTCATCTTCAACTTTGGCAACAAAAGCTGTGTGGGTTGTTGCTTGATCAGGAATATAATCATCCCAAGTAAAATTATCCCAGCTAAAACCCTCAGGTAATTTCTCATCATCTTGATCAATCACACAAGCTTTTCCATCAGATGATATGTAATTATCCCAGTTGAATGATTTCTTTTCATTTTGATTAACCACACAAGCTCTTTTTCCAGTATCTTCAATCACATCTCTTCCATGTGCAGTTTGAGCTTGATGTTTATGTTGTTGAGATGATTGTTGACCAACTTGGTGATAGATGGCTTTCCGATAGTAATCATTGTTGTTGTTGAAAGGATTCTGAGCTCCACTTGCTTCACGGTTAGTGCACTCCCTCTTGAAGTGACCTTTCTCCCTGCAACGAAAACAAGTGACTTTAGATTTGTCAAAACCTAAAGTAGAAACATTTTCCTCACGAAGATCATCTCTCCCCGTGATCTGCTTAAACTTTTCATCTCTCCGTAACACGCTAGCCAAACACCACTTTATGTCCATCAGCTCCATCTCTTCAGCATCTATCTGGTCGTAATCTTCCTTTGTTAGCATTGGATTTCTGATACGACCTGCAACAAAACAACTGTAAGATTCTAAAACCATTCCTAATAAAGACATTTGACTTTTAGCAACTTCCTCAGAATAATCTTGATCACTCTCAAGATTTAATACAATGTTGCATTGAAGTTTTCTTCCATTTTTAGTTGCTGAAATGTTCGGATCAAAAGACGGAAATGATGTGAAACTTGTTTTGCTATTTGATCCTGATGATGAACTTCTAGAAGTATTCTTGGCATTGTAGGCAGTTTCTATTTTTGGAGATAGATTTGTAGATTTCTCATTACTCCTGCTTTGTAATACAACCCAATATCTTGTTCACCATCGAAATCTTTCATCCGAACAATCTTTCTTTATTCCATTTCTTGAGCTTCCAGCTTTTCAATAAATTTGCTCAATGTTAACGTGCTAAAACCCTTTTTATTCCTGAGCATCATCAGATAAGTTCCCCATGTTTCATGTGGTAAAGCATCAGCAAGCTTTTCAATTAACTCTTCATTGTCTTTGTTGATACTTAACCTTTTCATGTTCACCAACAAGTTGCAATATCTTTCAATGATTTGCTTTGTACTCTCATTCTTCAATCCTCTAAACAAATCAAACTCTTTTTTCAAAAGTGACTTCTTATTTTTCACCATTTCTTGACTACCAACAAACTTTGAACGCAACGCTTTCCAAATTGAGTATGAACTCCCGTTGTGTTGTAGCAATACCATAATATCTTCCTTCACAGCTTGTTGTAGCAGACTTAGCATCATTTTCTCATTTTTGTACTTCTTCTTGTCATCAGCACTCATGTCTTTGATCGCCACTTCCTCTTCATCGTCATTTAATGGCCTCACATACTTTGTCTCGACACATTCCCATGCATCAAGATAGTTTGCTTGAACCCAGTTCTCGAAACGACCTTCCCAACCCTTATACTCCTCGATGTTCATGAGTTTGGGTGGTTTTTGCATGGTACCCGTTTCGTTCTCCAACATCGTATTTTGTGCCAAACTGATCGATGTAACTGGAGTAGCGAATGCGTTGTAGAATTCCTCATCCATTTTTCTGGATTTTCACAACTTTTGTTGGTGCATATTTGTGACAACAGCTTGGATTTGGTCTTTGGATATCTTGTAATTAGTTAAACGATAAACAGTTAGCGGGTTTAGCTTTGTAATAGTTAGTTGTTATGTTTGGGCTAACTAAACGCAAGGAATTGGGTGATGGGGGCGAATTGGGCCTGTCCAATTCGCAGCCCAAGAGTCTTGACCTAGCCCACTTGTAAACCTTGTGTTATATAAACAAGGTTAGACATTAGGGTTAAGGTTAATCAGCCAAAACAGTTATTAGAGAGCAAAATTCGTGAGAACATTAGGGTTTGGACGAATTTGAGAGAGAATTAGGGTTTGGTTGATTGTAATACGCAAGTTTGATAATCAATAGAAACCCGGTTGAAAGTGAATTCTGTTTCCTACACGTTTTCTGTTGCAATCTGATCTAGAGGATTCCGCACTCTAGGTTAGATAGACGATTCTGTGAGAGATCCATACATAAAGGGGACCAACAATTACCTTGTAAGAATACCTGACAACAAACAAACAAAATCACAATCAGTTTAAAGACTTATCAATTAATAGAAACGAACTGGTACTCGAACTGATGAATTTTCTGTACGGACTGAAGATTGACACACTGTGCGGACTGCTATGAATTTTCTGTACGGACTGAAGATTGACACACTGTGCGGACTGCTATGACCCGGATCAAATTCAAACGACTTGACCCTTTTACGTGCAAACTGACGGACTTTCAAATGACCTGATGAATACTTCAAACTAACTGGACAAAATTCAAACGATCTGGAATTCGTACGACCAGGAGATGATTTTAACCACTTCCAAGTGAACTGATGACTTTTTCAAGCAAACTGAACACCTCGTGTGATCTAAGGAACCCAAACTTCAAACAACCTGAACTGGTGTAAATTGAATTTGGTGTGGACAATATCAAACCTTGGGCTGAGATTTACACATAACAATTTTGTAACTGTTGTTTATATATGAAGCTCACAACAAAAATCTTCTTTCAAAACTCTATAATTGGGCCGCAAATATATATCACATGGATCGGATTAATGATAGGCTAACAACAAATTTCAATAATCTGCTTTGGGCCCATGGGCCATGACCTTTAATCCATTAATCCGACAAGTAATAGTATTCAAAGAATTCTGATTGGGCCTCAATTAAAAGTGGTAGACAATTTCTTTTTCAAAAAATGTACAACTTGTTTCACTTGAATTAATGGTCGACAACTTTAAGGCATATCACACTTTCATTTGACCTTCACACAACCTAAAAATATGAGCTGATAACTTTTGAATGGACCCCAAACTAAATGTCACGTGAATGAATTGATTTCCGACAAGAATTTATATTTCAAAAACTGATTTGTGATGTTAATCATGTGATCTGAAACTATTTCACACCACTCGATGCACCTTCAAGCGGTTCACACAAAAACGTAATTTCAAGCGGTCAGATGTTTTCAATCGATGTGACACCTTTTCAAACGGAATGCTTTCTTCAAACGAGACTGATAAACGGAATACATGTTTCAAACGAAAAATTCAAACGGGATGGCTACTTTCAAACGAAAGTCATGTTTCAAAAGGTAACCTTCAAACGGAATATAACCTTCAAACGATATTTCAAACTGAATAGGCATTTTCAAACGGAATCCATAGCATTTTCAAACGATAGGGCAGTTTTCAAACGGAATGGCCAAGTTTCGTTCAAACAGAAGCCAATTTTCAAGCCATTTTTACCAGTTTAACTTTGAGTTTAGGTCTGATATTTTCAAGGGCTTGTTAAAACACAATTACGCACACATTGTGAAAGTTTTAGCTGATTTTAACCGTGAAAAATTGTTCAATTTTGAAAGAAGGTGTAGAAAATCAGAATTAGTGGCTGAATTGGTATGAACTCTTCCTCCTGAGCTCTGATACCACTTGTAAGATCGTTTTCAGACCCGAACGAGTCGATCAGAAGAGTTTATCTCTAAACGAAAGGCGGAAACAGACGTGTAGAGTTCAATTCAGCAAGATTCACACTATAAACTGTTGTATGATTGATATAAAGACGTTTTACAACCTGACAACACTTCGGCAGCACTTCTTTACGCTAACCGGAAAGTTACAAATGATGAAAGTTTGAAGGGTATATATAGGAGGGACCCTTCCGTTTGAAACTAACATAACATTTTCAAACGGAATGGCTTCAAACTAAACCCTTCTTCAAACTTTCAGCTTCAAACTAAACCCTTTTTCAAACTTTCAGCTTCAAACTAAACCCTTTTTCAAACTTTCAGCTTCAAACTAAACCCTTTGAAAGTGTCCATTCCAACAAGACTCGATACAAGACGAAGACGACAGACGGATGCACCAACAGTCCAAACACCAATCTATTATGTCAGCAAGATGCTTAACGACCCAGAGACAAGATACTCCATCATGGAGAAGTTGGTTCTGGCGCTGGTACATGCCTCTAGACGGCTACGCTGATACTTTGTAGATCATGTCATCATCGTCTTAACCAACTACAGGATCGGGCAAATCTTCTCTAAACCCGAAATCTCTGGAAGACTGGCCAAGTGGGCAATTGAACTTGGTGGACACACCCTTGTTTATAAGCCGCACCCAACAATCAAAGGGTAGGTTTTAGCTAACTTCGTCGTGGAAATACCGGTGAATCGCATCCATCGCAATCGCATTCGCAATCGCATTCGCAACTCGCATAATGTGTTCTGGATATTGTTTTACGTGTGTGTGCTATTTATGTGTTACTTGTGCATGTTTACTTTCTGTTTGTGGGGATTAATCGAAAACGCAATCGCAACCCTATCACAATGTAATCGCAAACGCTAAACGAAAGATTATTTATGTGAGTGTCGGTTAAGTTATTTGTAGCTATTGTTTAATATTATCGCATCGCACACACGCTTAAACGCATCGCAACGCTCAATACGCAAAATGAAACGCCAAAACCTAACCCACTAGACCACTTCAATCGAAAGACCATTTGATCGAATGGTCATCCGAACGGATGACCATCCGATCAGATGGCCATCCGATCTGACACCTGTGCTCTTCTTTCCTCTTTTGACAGCTCTCTCGTTCGACCAGCACGTTCCAGCCCTCCTTTCTCTCGATTTCTCACGATTCTTGTAAGTTTCTTCCCCAAATCTTGTACTTCTATGATCTAAACCCACTTCTTCCTCATTTTCACCTTTGAGTCTTAACTTTTAACTGTGAAATCAGCAGATTTGAGGTGTTCTAGGGTGATGTCATCATGGGGTTCTTATGAACTTCAAGTTTTGACCTCATTCCACCAAGAAAAACTCAGATCTAAAGGATTTCCACATGATTTAACACTGATTTCGTATAGATATAAACTTTTCAAAGATTAAAAGGATTGAAAGATGATTTCTTAACTTTTCATTCAACTCTTTTACATTCAATACACTCAAAACCGATAGAGTCAAAAGCTCGTTCAGGTCTTCTACTCGTTTTCTAGTGAAGTGTCGGTCTGAGATCTGATTCCTATCAAAGAGACAACCGATTTCGGGTTGAACATGAACAGCCGTCACGAACGGTTAACTGATCGGATTGGGGTGATTCTCGTTCGATCGGGTAACCTGGAACTTGGTGGAGTTTCCGTTGTTTAACACGTTGTCATACCGTCTCAATCAAACCGTGAAACTTTCAAAACTTAACAAATTTCAAAACGTTCAGATTGTTGGATGGATTGCCGTCCGATCGGATTGCCGTCCGATCGAACGACAATCCGATCGGATTGCATCTAGACTTCAACACTTAAACATTTTCATAATTTTCAAAGATTATTAGTTTCTAACGGGTTGCCATCCGATGGAAGACCATCCAATCGAATGACAATCCTGCTATGAACTTGTTCTCTGAGAAATACCTCGCCGGACGGATCGCTATCCGATCAAACGGCCGTTCGATCGAACGACCTGAATGGTAGATATACTTTTCTGTTTTCAAAATGCTACAACGAAAACTTCAAAGCTATCATACACAAACACAAACACATCCATCCCAAACGAATGTCAATTCGACCGAATGGCCATCCGACCGGATGACCATCCGAACGGATTGACATCCGATTAGATAACCATTATCACTTGTTTCACTTGCACCGTTTTACGCGTCGTTCTTCGCCTATGCTATCGTAAACTGTTCAGGCTAATCTCTCAGCGCTCCCTTCAATCCAAGAGAGTGTTTACTTGTTAAACGCTATCTGTGAGTATACTCGATCCCTTTTTGCTTTACGCACTTTTGGGAGTTTGACGTGATGTCGTGGTCACGCAAATTTAATCCCAATAACAACTATGTAAATAGTGGCAAGTGGGTATCGAACACAGGGAGTTTGTGGAAAATGTGCTATTTGCGATGCTTCTCTAGGTTAACTAAATTAAACTAATTGCAAGAAAAATAAAATTCACGAGTTGTTTGGATTTGATTGGTTTTAAAAACTAAGATTAATTAACTAATTTGCGAAACGAAACTTGAGGTTGTAAACAATTGAGAAATAAACGACTATCTTGTGTATCCGGTTTGCTTCAACTTTTGTGTTAATCATTTAACTAGAAAGAACTACATAGACATAGTTCATGCATAAACAATTGCAGTGATGAAAGGGGACGAAGTACTCAGATTCCGAGAACGTGAGGTTATCACCCGATGATCAATCAACCCTTACCCAAACCTAACTATACCCATGATATCCCGATTGCCAACGGCACCAAGAACGTATGGTTTCTAATTAGTTTAAAATAAGAATCAACCTGTTACTAACAATCGATTACACACCATAACAATCAATTTAAATGAAAAGAGATTGATATTCTAGAAATGCAAATAAGAACACAAAAGTCTAAACAAACCTTCACCACAAGATAGTCATTAGAGTACCTAGCCACTCATGGCTTTAACACACATCATGACAAAAATAGAAATAAAACAATGTTCACAAGTTCCACCAACAAAGACAAGACCAGAATTTAGTGCCAATATTGTTCCCCAAATGATTCTAGTGAAAAGATTATGCCAAAGATGTGTTTCTTAGCTTCCAAGTGCCTTCAAATAGTCCCCCACTCGTTTTCCTCAAGTAGTAACCGAAAACACATGATGAGACATCATAATTCTCCATAAAATGGACTTTAAATGCGGGAGTTACGATTTTGGAACAGTCGGCGCCGTAAGCTACGCCGCCTGCCGTAGCTTACGGCACCCAGCGAACAAACATCCTTCCATCAGCACCGTAAGGTACGGCAGGTAGCCGTAGCTTACGGTGAGTAGTGTTCTTTTACGCTGCCTTGCTCCTGTCTTACGGCGGACAGTTTTGGCACTTCTTTGAGTACCGTAGCCTACGGCAAAGGCTGTAGGTTACGGCCCTGAGTGATTTTTTTGCTCTCGTTTCCTTCATTTCCCTTGTCCCCCGCACGTCGTAATCACGCCAACTTCTAGTTTCCATTCAAGCCCTCTAAAAGCTGCATCTTGTACACAATAACACCTGCATCAACATCATCTTGTGATTACCTAATTCTCGCAAATAACCGGATAAAATGTAGAATGTGCGTTATGTTTAAGCCTTTTAAGGGTTGTCCTACGGACCACCCGTCACATCCCCACACTTACCCGTTGCTTGTCCCAAGCAACCACTTCAAAAACTGTTTTTAACCATAAGCGACCAATCATGCAAACCCAACCAAAGTGCCGTCCTTTTACTAGCTTTTTATCAAACCACAAGACACACCCCTCACAAACTCTCGGTGACAAGAAAAATTAGCAATTTATGCTAAACCACTCAATGCGTATATGTGTGTGTGCGACAATAAGCTTGTATGAAAATCAAGTTGCCTCCTAACCAATGTCTAGCATGCTTTTGAATCAAGGAAACTTACGGGTTGTAACGGGGCTAGGTGCAAGGGTAGGAAAAGGAATATATATGTAGTAGCGAAGGATTTAACCCGGTCTTTTATTACACAATGAAACAAACGAACAACTATCAAACTTAACTACTATATACAAGACAACTAAGCATCACCTTTTTTCATTGCTTTTTCTCTTTTTTTTTTCTTTCTTTTCTTTATTATTATTATTATTATTATTATTATTATTTTTTTTTATAAAAACTAAATCACAAATTACTAAACAACCACTAATACTATAAGACCGGGTCAAATCGGGTAAATTTTTGGGTAACTAACTAGGGGGTAACAAATGATAGGCTTTAAGCACAAAATGGGCAACTAAATGTCCAAACCCCCGCCCCTCTCGCAACCATGCTCATATATATAATTAATGAGGTCCAACCCCCCAAATCCCACACTCGCACTCACCTAGACGAGGCATCCTAGAAGTCCCCTATCATCTTCAAAAGCATGTTGACTCTAAGATTTAACAAGTATTCACACACAAGTTCTATTAACACACAACACACAACGCCACTCAAACAATGAAATATCACTAACAATCATACGTGGCTCAATTCTCACCAAGAAAAGATTTGAAATGGGTGTCGGTGTGTCAACTGGAACAATATCAAGTTTTCAAATTTTTACACTTTCGCTTGGATTTGCAAAAAAATTTTGAATTTCTCAAAAATTTCCCCCATCCCCACACTTGGGATACATTGTCCCAATGTATGGTTTTGAGGGAACGATCGCTTTCACAAAGAACATCCCCAATTGCTTATATTCTCAAACCCAATTTTTTTTTTTTTTTTATAGACACCACCAACGCTCACAACCCACAAACATATTAACGCAAACACCACCCAACCTCCCAACCGCAACATAAACATAAACACATAAACATATATACAAAAATGTACAAAGGAGCGAAATACGACCTGGCTAGTAATACTTCGGCTGTGGGGGCCCAAAGATGGATGTCATCACATCCGTCCATTCACCAAAACCAAATGCTCCACCGCCACTACTGCTTCCTTGATCACTACTTGGATTTGCTTGTTGGTAACTCATAGCATGCGGATCCACCCATTGAGAGTGGTGCAATGGTGGGGTGGGGTATGACACACTACCATCATATGGTGGAAGTGTGGTGTAGTCCACAACGGGTGGATCTCCCACAACCGGTTGCCCCGCATGCCATTGATCATGCATGCGCCTTTGTCGATCATCCAAGTAACGGTTATTCACCTCTTCTTCATGGGCATATCTATGAGCACGGTTCCATTGCTCATTCCTATCATAGCTCCTTTTGATAGCCCTTTCCGCACTAGCACCCAAAAAAGTTTGTTGATCAAATAACACTTGGTTTGGTTCACTCCAATCACCAAATGTGGGTGGCCGCCTTTGTTGAATGATTTGACCCATATCCCCCGAATGGGCCCAATACGGGTCATAAGCCTGTTGTGCATAGTCAAATGCACTCCCCACATAGCCAGATTGTACACCGGCTCCTTGAACCCCCGCTTGACCAACACCTCTTACTTGAGCATCTACCGTGAATGTGTCTTCGCGGTAATCATCATCCCCACTCACTTCATCATCCGTTGACTCGGGCTCCTCTTCCTCCCCCGGTCGTAACGGTCTCGCATCTACTTTTAACGCTCTCCACCTTCTACCATCCGTTTTCAACTTATGAAACCTATCCGATTTGGTGTATGTCCAATCCGACCCAAGATTCTTAAGGTCGAATGGTCTAAACCTCTTGTACGAACCTCTTTCATCTCCTTTGATTGCCCCGTACTTCTTGAGTAATGCCGTAATCAACCGGCAATGGGGTATAATCTTCCTTTCCCCACTATTCTTGCTCAACCAAATGTTGTTTAGTACCAAAAATCGGAAAGGAACCTTTGGTGACCCATTCATCAACATATACAAAACTGGTACTTCTTGAAACCGCACCTCCATCTTGTCACCCCGCCTTGGCATGACATTGTACATGCACAACGTCAATAACAACTTCGCTTCCATCCTTAAATTTCTTCTATATAACTTCCCATGTGTTGTGCCCGGAAGGAAGAGGTAATCAAGCATGGCTTGCCATTGTTCATGTTTCGCGGGCTCATGATAAAGATCCCTAAGACTCGGGTAGATATATTCATTGGCCGGTCCATCATCAAACTTTGCCACCCGGCGCAAAGAGTCATACGACATCTCTACCTTCACACCATTACACTTCCCAACTAACCGCATTTTGTTCGGAGCCTTGAATGGGGGACATTCGAGTGATGCCACCCACTCTTGAATCTGCGCGTCATACATTTTCTTCGTCTCACCGTCATAACATTTTGTGGCCGCTCCCCAACCCAACGCGTTAAACTTGGCGATGATCCCAAATGGGGCAAAATCCGCCTCCCGGATTTCTTTTTCACAAATAAACGCTTCTCCCCTTTGTTTTAACTTGTTCATTTGTTCGTGAAAAAGATCCTCTCTCCATTCCGCGGGTTGGTCCAACAATGAACCGGATGTCCAATCCGGCTTTGGCCCCCTTGGCGGTGCATCCTCCTCCGAATCCGGGTCACCAATCCGAGCCAATTTCCTCCTTTTCTGTTGTGCCGCATCCCCTTGGGAAGAACTTGCAATTCCCTTTCCTTTCCTAGACGCCATACCTACACACACTTACAACCAAGCAAACAATTCAAGTTAGTTATTTTTATCCCATCTTCCCCACACTTGCTTCATGTTATAGGTATAAATGTGCAAAAACCCAAAATTTTTATTTTTACAAACAAAATTTTGGCATGATGTCCCCTAAAATCAGAATTTTTCCAACAAAGTTTCATAAAACATCAACACATTTATACTAATAACAATCAATGGTTTACAAAGTTCTATCATCTATCTCATACAAGCAAGTGTGTAAGTAAAAACATAATGGAAACTTACAAACCTCAATGTAATTAAAAAAAAATGAACAGAAATTGCATACCTTGGTGTTGTAGAAGATGAGAATCACTAAAGCTTGAAGTTCACACAAAAACCCACAAAGAACCCAAAATTTCGGCACCCCTTAGGTCCAAATCCGGTCCCAAAACAAAGGAAACTTCAAGATTCAAGACTAAATCTGAATTCCTTGTGAAATTTCACCCAAAATGGACCCAAAAATCATTAAAATCGGGCTAGATTCGAGTAAGATATGAAAGTGTGAAGGTTATGGTTTTTAGGGTTCTAAAGGTAGAAGTGAAGAAGAAGAAGAAGAAAAGATGTGGTTGGGGATTAATGAAAGAAAAGGTGTGGTTGGGGTGTTTTAGATAATTGTTTTATTATTATTATTATTACATTTTCGGGTTTTATAATTTTCTTTTTTTTTTATATACATGACCGACACAAGAAGGACCCACAAGGCTGCTCGTCGCCGTAAGCTACGGCTCCATGCCGTAGCTTACGGTGGTAACTGGGTAAAATTGTTGCACCGTAGGACAGGGGCTTGGGGTCGTAAGACCTTTATTGATGGATGGTCACCGTAAGCTACGGCCTCCCACCGTAGCTTACGGTGATAACTGGGCTTGGGGAGGTCGATTTTCATCTTTCAAAAAATTTTTTATTTTTTTTATTTTTTTTTTATTTTTTTTTTTAACTTTTTATGTGTTTTTATAATTTTAAGAAAAAACATAAAATATTACCCTACCCCCCGTTAAAAACCCGTGTTGTCCTCAACACTATGTTCGGGAAATTCGTAAAAATTTCCCCACACTTGTTTCGAACACCGGTTTGAACGAGACTTATTCGAAATAAAATAAACTACACTAAATATTTACAAATACCAAACCTGGGCCTCTTTCACGTTTCCTCATCATCCACTGGGCGTAAAATGTAGCCCACTTTATCTAGCTCAAGATTGTTGATATCATTCCCTTCCAAGTACGGTTTGAGGCGATGCCCATTAACCGTTTGTTGCTTGTTTGTTCGTTCGTCTTGAATATCAACATCTCCGAACCTTCCCACTCTTCGGACAACGTAAGGACCCATCCACTTGCTTTTTAGTTTCCCCGCAAACAATTTCAGCCTTGAATTATACAACCACACCTTCTGACCCACTTCAAAGTTCTTTTTCTTTATCTTCGCATCATGAACTTTTTTAAGTTTGTCTTTGTACGCGGATGCACACTCATAGGCTTGATCTCTTATTTCCTCTATTTCATTCAATTGAAGCTTTCTCGCCCGACCCGCTTCATCATAGTTTGCGTTTACCGTTTTAATTGCCCAATATGCCCGGTGTGCCAACTCCATAGGCAAATGGCATCCTTTCCCATAAACCATCCGATAAGGAGTGGTATCAAGTGGAGTTTTGTAAGCCGTTCGATAGGCCCACAATGCATCGTCAAGCTTGCTTGACCAATCCTTCCGATCCGTTCTCACCGTCTTCATTAAAATCTCTTTAATTTGCCGGTTAGATACTTCCACTTGACCACTCGTTTGCGGGTGGTAGGGTGTGGCAATGCGGTGGTTCACATTGTATCTCTTGAGCAACTTCCCAAAATTGAAATTCTTGAAATGTGACCCACCATCACTTATTATCACCCTAGGCACACCAAAACGAGCAAAAATATTAGATTGCACAAACTTACATACAACGGAGTGATCATTGGTCCTTGTGGCAATAGCTTCAATCCATTTCGACACGTAATCGACCGCCACCAAAATGTATAAAAACCCATTTGAGTTTGGGAAAGGACCCATGAAGTCAATTCCCCAAACATCAAATACTTCTACTACCAAAATCGGGTTTAACGGCATTTCATCACGTTTCGAAATACTTCCCATTCTTTGACAATTGATGCAATTCCGGGCATACTCACAAGAATCCTTGAAAATCGTGGGCCAATAAAACCCACTAGATAACACCCGATAACCCGTCTTGTTCCCACTAAAATGCCCACCACACGCCGATGAATGAGCATGAATCAAGATCTCTAGAACTTCCGTTTCGGGAACACATCTTCGTATCATTTGATCGGCCCCGATTTTGAACAAGTCGGGTTCATCCCATATATATTGCTTCACTTGACTAAGAAATTGTTGTCGTCTTTTCCTAGTCCAATGACTTGGAATCGCACCCTTAGCCAAATAATTAACGTAATGGGCATACCAAGGTGCAACATAAGTGGAGACGGCCAACAAGTCTTCATCGGGGAACCGTTCATTGATTTCACTTGGGTCATCGACACCTTCTAACGGGATTCGGGACAAATGATCCGCAACAACATTTTCACACCCTTTTTTGTCCCGGATCTCAAGATCAAATTCTTGTAGTAAAAGCACCCAACGAATCAATCGGGGCTTTGCATCTTTTTTCTCCATCAAGTATCGGACCGCGCTATGATCCGAATATACTATCACCTTGCTTCCCCAAATATAAGATCGAAACTTGTCCAAGGCATACACCACCGCTAATAACTCTTTCTCGGTTGTGGTGTAATTAAGTTGCGCCTCGGACAATGTTTTGCTTGCATAGTATATCACCACCGGCTTCTTATCTACCCTTTGCCCCAAAACCGCTCCAATAGTTGTGTCACTAGCATCACACATAATCTCGAACGGCTTTGACCAATCCGGTGGTTGCAAAATGGGAGCCTTCACCAACTGTTCCTTCAACACATGAAACGCTTGCAAACATTCATCAGTAAAATCAAAGGGAACATCTTTTAATAATAAGTTACATAAAGGTTTTGTGATTACACTAAAGCCTTTAATAAACCTTCGGTAAAACCCCGCATGTCCCAAAAAAGATCTCACCCCCTTAACATTCTTCGGTGGGGGTAAAGATGAAATTACCCGAATCTTTGCTTTGTCTACCTCCATCCCCCGGTCCGAAATGACATGCCCCAAAACAATACCCTCTTGAACCATAAAATGGCTCTTTTCCCAACTTAGTACCAAGTTTGTCTCAACACACCTTTTTAAAACTTTTTCTAATTCATTAAGACAAGAGTCAAAACTTGGTCCAAAAATGGAAAAATCATCCATAAACACTTCAAGAGACTCCCCGACCATGTCCGAAAATATACTCATCATACATCTTTGGAATGTGGCGGGGGCGTTACATAGTCCAAATGGCATTCGCCGAAAAGCAAATGTACCATATGGACATGTAAACGTGGTTTTGTGTTGGTCGTCCGGGTGAATAGCAATTTGGTTATATCCCGAATACCCATCCAAAAAACAATAATATTTTTGACCGGAAAGTTTTTCAATTATTTGGTCAATGAAGGGTAACGGGAAATGGTCTTTTGAGGTAGCCGCGTTTAATTTTCGATAATCAATACACACTCGCCACCCGGTTACCGGGCGGGTGGCGATTTGCTCACCTTGTTCATCTTTCACTACTTGGATGCCGGATTTTTTTGGCACTACCTGCGTTGGACTTACCCATGCACTATCCGAAATGGGATAAATGATCCCCGCATCCAACCACTTGATAACTTCTTTCTTCACCACTTCTCTCAAATTTGGATTCAACCTTCTTTGTGTTTCACGAGTTGGCTTTGCATCCTCACTTGTAATAATCTTGTGCATCACAATGGATGGACTAATGCCCTTTAAATCGGCTATCGTCCACCCAATCGCCGCCTTATGAGCCTTCAACACCCGCATCAATTCTTCCTCTTGAGCTATGATGTGTGTAAAATGCAACATATAAAACACATCAATTAAGGCATAAAACTAACCCTTTTTAAGTACTAATGTTGGAAAAAGAGTGTTTTTGTCTTCCTTTTGTATTTTCAGGATGAAATGAGCTCAAAATCACAAAAGAAGCAAAAAGACCACTAATTCTACCATAAATACAAGAAAAGGAACAAAAGTAAACTGCCCGGACCCTCAACGGCACCTCCCAAGACAAAGAGAAGAGAACAGAGCCTGAACACGCCCCGTGTCCAGTGAACACGGGGGCGTGCCCAGGAAGCAGCAGAAAAGACAAACCAGTAGAAGCTTCCATTGCTCACCACGGGGCCGTGCCCAGCAGACACGGGGGCGTGTTGAAAGTACAGCAGGCGCATTAATTGTAATTCGCAATTACAATTAATGAAGAGAGAGAATGTCAGACGGGCACGGGGCCGTGTTCAGCGAACACGGGGCCGTGTCCAGCGTTCTGTTCAGCCTATAAATAGAGGAGCTTGGCTTCATTCTCTCTCATCCCTTGGCACACCACCTCTCTCACACTTCATCCACCACCCACCACCACCATAACACCATCATCCACCACCATCATCCATTGTCCATCATAGAGTGTGTGAGTCGTCTCGGGATCCAAGATTGATCGTAAGAGTTCTTGACAATCAAGGCCATGTTTGCCTAAGTCTCTTACATCACTTGGTGAAGACAAGTGTTTAGTATAATACTTTTTATTTTTAATCTTTTGCACTTTTTATTTGGTTTTGTATTAATGACTTTAATAACTAGTTACTTATGTTGAAGGTGATCTTTCCTTATCGTTTGTCCGTGGTGTCTTGGCATTATTTTACTGTCTATATAAAATAAAAGATTTTCACCATTCATATCTCCACGGTCTATATGGAGGTATGTTGGCTACCTGGTCGGGGGTTAAGGGAACGGTTTGGTAAAGGTCTTGCCCTTGTTCAGCGTTTAGAGGTCCTGCTTGGGACCTGGGTCAAATTTAGTAGGATCTCCTTCAATGCCCATAGGTATTGGATGGCGGGGATCCAAACTCTTTGACCCCCTCATAAGCTAACTACTATTAATACTATAACCCGGCTATTTAGGACTGTATCCCTGCTGACTCAGACTACTTAGCCGAGGGTAACGTCACCGCCAAAAGCGGGGCCTACCATAATTTGCATTAATAACTTAATTCATTATCTTTCAATAATCCGACCCTTTAGGATTGTGTCCTTGCTGACTCAAACTACTGGGTTGAGGGTAACGTCGCCTTCAAAAGAGGGGCCTACTACAATAACTAAGATAATCTCTTAAACAAGTGCAAAAGTGCGAAAATAATCAAAGGTTATACTAATACACGTGTCGGATCCAAGTGATTCATCTTGTCTATCTGTTTTTATTTTATTTTCTTTTTCAGCATTTAGTTAGTTTTTATTTTTCTTAGTTTAAAACATTTTTCTAACTTTTTGATTTGATTAGACGTTGAGGATAAACCGGTATTAAAAGCTCTTGTGTCCTTGGACGACCTCGGTATCTTACCAACACTATACTACGTCCACGATGGGTGCACTTGCCCATATGTGTGTTTAGTGTTAGTAAATATCGTGTTTTATAAATTTAAAACTTGGCTAAAAGTGTAAAAAGGGCTTAAATATATATCTAAAAATATAACACACTTCACGCACATCAAGTTTTTGGCGCCGCTGCCGGGGACACAAGGATTTTAAGAAAGTTAGGAATCAACGGCCTAATCATCTTTTTATTTTTCTTTAATTTTTTAGGATTTTTTTTAGATTTTTCAGCTTCTGCAGAGCTCAGCACGGGGCCGTGCCTGGTCGGACACGGGCCGTGCTCAGCAACGTCACTGGCAGTTTTTGTTTTTCAAGTTAACAGGAGGCTGACCACGGGGCCGTGTCGGTGCAACACGGGGTCGTGTCCAACTTCCAGTAACTGGGATCTGAAAAACAACCACTGTATCTCCGACCACGGGGCCGTGTTCGCTCGACACGGGGCCGTGGTGAACCTTCTGACCAACATTCTTTTCTGTTTTTATTGCAGGACTTGGAACCCGACGCCAACCTCGCGTAGTGTATGAGCTCCAGTTCCAATAAAGACATAAAGGAACCATTAGAAGAACCCGAACGCTTTCTCAGAAAAAGGTTAAAAGCCAAAAACCAAGAGAAAGTTTCGGGTGACCCAACCCCAATGGCGGACCAACGTACCCTCATGGATTACTTACGGCCCACCGTAGGTAATCTCGGCGCCGCTATCAATGCCCCGAATGTCGAAGCCAATAACTTCGAACTTCGACCGCACTTGATACAAATGCTCCAAAACTCCGCAACCTTTCACGGGCTCGCGGACGAGGATCCCCATCTACATATAACTAATTTCTTAGAAATATGTGATACATTTCGGATCAATGGAGCATCAAACGACGCCATCCGCCTTCGTATGTTTCCATTCTCACTAAAAGACCGAGCGAAAGCTTGGCTCAACACCCTCCCAGCTGGATCGGTAAACACCTGGGATGAACTAGCCCAAAAATTTCTATATAAGTATTTCCCTCCTTCTAAAACTGCTAAATTAATGGCTGAAATTAACACATACTCACAAGAGGACGGGGAATCCTTATATGAAACTTGGGAAAGGTTCAAGGAGCTATTACGCAAGTGTCCCCATCACGGCCTCGCAATATGGCAACAAGTATCCACTTTCTACAATGGGTTGTTGCCACATACTAGGCAGACACTTGATTCTAGCTCCGGGGGACTTTTAGGTAATCGGCGCCCACACGAAATATATAATCAAATTGAGGAAATTGCTCAAACCAATTTTCAATGGCACACTCCCCGGGGAAATAAAACTATCGCCCCGGGCGCCCATAAGGTGGACGAAAGCACCTCTCTACAAGCCCAAATCGAGGCCCTTTCTTCAAAAATAAAAAAACTAGAAATGACAAAAACAGTCTCGGTTATGGCTTGTGAGGGGTGTGGTCGGTCACATGAAAATTGGAGTTGCATGAAAGAAACGGACGATCAACAAGAAATGGTAAACTACATTGACAATAGACCTAGGCCGTCGGGTCCTCCAACGGGGACCTTCAACCAAGGATGGCGAAACCACCCAAACCTTGGTTGGAGGGAGCCCGGCAATAGTAGTAACCAACAACCACAACGAACAAACTTTCAGCAATCAAGAAATGAGTCACAAAATTTCACTCAACAACAAAGTGGAAGAGAAAGGCTCGAAGATACTATATCTCGCCTCGTCTCTGACACTGACAAGAAAAATTCGGAAAGATTCCTACAATTAGAATCTAACTTTAGGAATCAACAGGCTAGCATTCAAAACATAGAAAAACAAATAAATCAACTAGCTCAAAATTTTTCCGAAAGACCACAAGGCGCATTACCCAGCAATACCGAAACCAACCCGAAGGCGCAAGTTCACCTCATCACGCTACGAAACCGGACCGTAGGGCCTGCAGAAGTACCTCCAACCGCGGAAGAATCAACACCAACAAATCTGCAAGAGAAGGACCCTCCCCCATCAACAGAGCCTACCAAGGCTCCTCGGGTTCCGTACCCCGGTAGGTTAATTCGTCAGAAAACCAACGAGCAATTCGCAAAATTCGAAAGTTTGCTAAAACAATTGCATGTCAATATTCCTTTTATCGAAGTCCTAACACAAATGCCCAAAAACTCTAGATTTATGAGGGACTTCCTTACACATAAAAAGAAAATTGAAAATTTGCAATTAGTTAATTTAGGCGAAGAATGCTCTGCCCTCGTACTCAATAAACTACCCCAAAAAAAGATCGATCCCGGAAGTTTCACGATTCCGTGCTCAATAGGGGAATCTCCCGTTCGCAATGCCTTGGCCGACCTAGGAGCTAGCATTAATCTCATGCCCTCTTCAATGTTCAAAAGGCTTGGCTTGGGAACCACAATCCCCACAAAAATAAGCATACAACTCGCGGATCGATCGGTCAAGTTCCCGCAAGGTGTCATCGAAAATGTCTTGGTAAGGGTAAGCAGATTCGTTTATCCTGTTGACTTTGTCATACTCGACATGGAGGAAGACACCGAGGTCCCTCTTATTCTAGGGAGACCTTTCCTTGCCACCGCACAAGCAGTAGTGGACATGAATGACGGGACACTAACTTTGAGATATGGGGACGATGAGGTAAAATTCGGAGTTGGGAAAAGAATAGAGGATGACGACCCGATCCACTACATGAAGGTTATCGACTCAAGCTTGGATGCCGCTCTCCGACGGTGTAACTTGGGAGGCAAGGCACCCCAATCAAATGACGTGTGACCGGGAATTGGGTCTAGCCAAGGACCCTTATAAACGTGGCGCACCACGGAGGCATTCCGCGGACCTATCCTTAGTTTAGTTTAATCTTTTAGTTTTTGCAGAATAAATCACACTCATGGTGGTAATGGATGAAAAAGGGAACGAGAAAAAAATGGAACCATGCAGAAGAACAGAACAAACCGACAAAAATCTCCAAAACAGAAGGCTCCACACGGGCCGTGCCCAACCAACACGGCCCCGTGCTGAGCCCCCTGCAGGAAATCACCCAGTTCAGGTAACTGGACACGGGCCGTGTTCAGCGAACACGCCCCCGTGTCCAGGCTTCTGTTTCAATTCTATAATTTTTGTTACTGGCACTTGACCACGGGGCCGTGCCCGGTCAACACGGGGCCGTGTCCAGAGCGCCAGTAACACAAATCTTTGTCTTTAAACACGATTTTACATATTCAAATCAACCAAAAACTTTATTTTTGGACACATTGAGGACAATGTGTAATTTAAGTGTGGGGGGGATGCTAAAACCTTGGAATTTTGCAAAATCCTAAAACAAGCCTTACACAAAACTCTATTGGAACCGCTAAACACCCCAAATTTTTTTCAAAAACTTTTTCATTTTTTTTTATTATTTACTTGTCTTAGTTTAAGTTGGGAATAACAAGTTATAAAAGGGTTATATTTTTACAAACTTACAACCGATAGCGTCGTGATAAAAAGAACTAACATAAGAAAATTATGAAACGGTATAACAAGTCTAGCTAAAATTCGATTATATATGCTTGGTCACATTAAAAACCCATTCCCACAAAAAAAAGTGAGTTTTGAGCCTTTATTGAGCATAAAAATACACATATTTAGATTAAATGCTCATTTTTCGTTTCTTGTGTGAATAGCCGCTCGGTCTTTACAAATCTAGAACTTGCCACGACGATACATTCCCGGTCCTTACCAACTTAAACCCAAGTAAGTAAATGATGGAGGCATTAGGACTAACTATTTTTCTTTCAAAACCATTATTTTTTTTATTTTTTTTACCTACCCAAAACCCCCCTAGAAAACCCCTTTGAGCCTAAACCTTTCATTTCATTACCCCCAAAACAATTTTCTACCCACCAAAAACCTTTTTCATTTTTTCACCTTTATTTTAGTGACAAACTCGGTTTTTCATAAACATACCTTTACGTGACAAAAAAAAAAAAATATATATATATATATATATATATATATATATATATATGAAGTCAAAAACAAACATAAGCTACAAAAAGCTTGTTTGGAGAAATACTTCAAAAATAAATGTCACCAAAAATAAGGTATTTCACGAAAAACCGACACTTGTTACAATTTTCGCCCTTTTTACTAACTACTAACCAACCACCCACCTTTAAACCCAAGCCTTCAACCCAAAAGACCTCTTGATATTTACAAAGGTAAAAAGTTAAAAAGGAGGAGGATTGATCACTTGGCAAGCATATGGAAAATGTAAATCCGTGCCGCTCTCGAGCGATTCACTTAAATATACACCTTCGGCCGAGTGATTGAGTGATCTCCCGTGAGGTATGTGAACTTGTATATAAATGGAATTTTAATAAGGCATGCTATGCCAAATTAAGTAGTTTATCTTATGAAAAGTTCAAAATAAACCATGACGAATAAGATTGTAAATAAAATAAAAATAGAACCTATACAAACCTTGGATTCCCGACACTCTAGGACAAGTTAAAAAAAAACTTCTCTTCTACCTATTCCATTTGGGAGTGTAAGCCACATTAAAAGAGTTTTGCTTAAGGACAAGCAAAAGTTCAAGTGTGGGGGTATTTGATGTGTGTAAAATGCAACATATAAAACACATCAATTAAGGCATAAAACTAACCCTTTTTAAGTACTAATGTTGGAAAAAGAGTGTTTTTGTCTTCCTTTTGTATTTTCAGGATGAAATGAGCTCAAAATCACAAAAGAAGCAAAAAGACCACTAATTCTACCATAAATACAAGAAAAGGAACAAAAGTAAACTGCCCGGACCCTCAACGGCACCTCCCAAGACAAAGAGAAGAGAACAGAGCCTGAACACGCCCCGTGTCCAGTGAACACGGGGGCGTGCCCAGGAAGCAGCAGAAAAGACAAACCAGTAGAAGCTTCCATTGCTCACCACGGGGCCGTGCCCAGCAGACACGGGGGCGTGTTGAAAGTACAGCAGGCGCATTAATTGTAATTCGCAATTACAATTAATGAAGAGAGAGAATGTCAGACGGGCACGGGGCCGTGTTCAGCGAACACGGGGCCGTGTCCAGCGTTCTGTTCAGCCTATAAATAGAGGAGCTTGGCTTCATTCTCTCTCATCCCTTGGCACACCACCTCTCTCACACTTCATCCACCACCCACCACCACCATAACACCATCATCCACCACCATCATCCATTGTCCATCATAGAGTGTGTGAGTCGTCTCGGGATCCAAGATTGATCGTAAGAGTTCTTGACAATCAAGGCCATGTTTGCCTAAGTCTCTTACATCACTTGGTGAAGACAAGTGTTTAGTATAATACTTTTTATTTTTAATCTTTTGCACTTTTTATTTGGTTTTGTATTAATGACTTTAATAACTAGTTACTTATGTTGAAGGTGATCTTTCCTTATCGTTTGTCTGTGGTGTCTTGGCATTATTTTACTGTCTATATAAAATAAAAGATTTTCACCATTCATATCTCCACGGTCTATATGGAGGTATGTTGGCTACCTGGTCGGGGGTTAAGGGAACGGTTTGGTAAAGGTCTTGCCCTTGTTCAGCGTTTAGAGGTCCTGCTTGGGACCTGGGTCAAATTTAGTAGGATCTCCTTCAATGCCCATAGGTATTGGATGGCGGGGATCCAAACTCTTTGACCCCCTCATAAGCTAACTACTATTAATACTATAACCCGGCTATTTAGGACTGTATCCCTGCTGACTCAGACTACTTAGCCGAGGGTAACGTCACCGCCAAAAGCGGGGCCTACCATAATTTGCATTAATAACTTAATTCATTATCTTTCAATAATCCGACCCTTTAGGATTGTGTCCTTGCTGACTCAAACTACTGGGTTGAGGGTAACGTCGCCTTCAAAAGAGGGGCCTACTACAATAACTAAGATAATCTCTTAAACAAGTGCAAAAGTGCGAAAATAATCAAAGGTTATACTAATACACGTGTCGGATCCAAGTGATTCATCTTGTCTATCTGTTTTTATTTTATTTTCTTTTTCAGCATTTAGTTAGTTTTTATTTTTCTTAGTTTAAAACATTTTTCTAACTTTTTGATTTGATTAGACGTTGAGGATAAACCGGTATTAAAAGCTCTTGTGTCCTTGGACGACCTCGGTATCTTACCAACACTATACTACGTCCACGATGGGTGCACTTGCCCATATGTGTGTTTAGTGTTAGTAAATATCGTGTTTTATAAATTTAAAACTTGGCTAAAAGTGTAAAAAGGGCTTAAATATATATCTAAAAATATAACACACTTCACGCACATCAAGCTACCTCCAAGTTGGAAGCAATGATCACCGGTAAGGTGTCATTCTCCCCCAAAAATGCATACTTAAGGTGCTTTGGTAGCTCCTTCAACTCTACACTTGGTGGACTTTCCAAAGAAGGCTTTGTGCCTGAATCAATTTCCACCGGTAGAGTATCCGTTTGGTACGTCCATGGTGGACTTCCTTCCTTCACCGCAAGAGCTTCTTGTTCTTTCTCTTCAACCTCTAACTCGCATGTGTGAACCTGCAAAGACATATCACAAACACAAGAACCCAAAATTTCTTCTTCGAACACCTTCGGGTCATAACCATCTATAAAATCTGCTAAGAAACACTCATCACCATACACATTAGTACCGTTAGTAAAAACATTCAACCTCATTTTTCTATTACCGAATGTCATGTCAACTGTGCCATAACGACAATCAATAATAGCGTGTGCGGTGTTCAAAAATGGCCGACCCAAAATAACATTTTGTTGTTGAATTGGGTCCGCTGATGAATAATCTAGCACAAGGAAATCAACGGGATAATAAAATTCATCAACTTTAACTATAACATCTCGTACGATACCCCGGGGAAGCTTATGAGACAAGTCGGCTAATACAACCGTTGTTTCGACCCGCTTCAATGGACCAAAATCGTATTGGTCATATAACCCCCCCGGTAGGATACTTACTCCGGCTCCAAGATCCAACAATGCCCTTGTGGTTTGAAAATTTCCAACTTGAATATTTATTAAGGGCGTTCCCGGATCTTGTAACTTAGGAGGAAGGTCTCCTTTCAATACCGCACTTACCCGCTCCGTCAAATCTACCAATTTAGGCACTTTTTGTTGCCTCTTTTGAGTACACAATTCCTTTAGAAATTTGGCGTAAGCGGGTACCTGTTTAATAGCTTCAAGTAGAGGAAGATTAATTTTAACTTGTTTGAAAACCTCCCACATTTCCTCTTTTTGAGGACCCCGTTTTGAAATAAAATTTTTTCTACCCGGGTCTAATAAAGCCGAAGGAAACGGTACTTCACTAGACCCCTCACCCTCATTTTCTTTCTCTTTTTCTTTAATAATTTCGGGTTTTTCAAAATTGGGTTTTTTTAGAAGAAACAATGGGTGGTTCGTTTTCTTCCTCACTTTCTTGACCCGTTATATCCTCAACCACTCCTTCAACCAAATCCGGTGAAAGATTGGTTTTATACTCTTTCCCACTTCTCAAAACACTCACATGATGAATATTAACATTGTTACCTCTTGACGTACCATGGGATGGATTTACCTTAGTGTCGCTTGGTAATTGACCTTTACCCTTCTTCAATTCGGACACTTCGGTTGCAAGTTGACCCATTTGAGTGGTCAAAGTTTGGATTGCTTTGTCTCGCGCCTCATCCTTTTGTATGCGTGCGTCATCCATTTGGTTCCTCTTTTGCATCTCCGCTTGCATACTCTTCAACATTTCCATCATTTCATTTCCACCCGAAGACCCCCCTTGTTCTTGACCCGCTTGGTATTGCCTTTGGTATCCTTGGTTGTTCCCACCTCTATATCCACCTTGATTATTATAAGGTTGGCGCGAACCATAATTTCCTTGGTTACCTTGAAAGTTCGGGTTTGATTGATTCGAAGGGTTCCCATAACGAAAATTCGGATGGTTTCTCAACCCGGGGTGATAAGTGTTAGAATTCATATTGTAATTTCTACCACCCCCTCCTTGACCTTGAATGGCATGAACTTCTTCAAATTGCCCTTCCACCATTCCTTGGCAATTTTCCGCCGCATGACCTATTTCATTACACAATGCACAAACATCATAAATTTTATTAGAAGTTTGTATGTTACCATCATCAACCGCATGCACTTGTGTTCGGGTAACGACCGGTCGTGCTCTTCTTGAAGCTTGAGCCTTTCTCTTTGAGGTGATCGCCATTTGTTCCAAAAATTCCCAATCCTCATGCTCATAATTTGTGCCAAAAGTTCCATTTGTGATGGACATCAAATCTCGTGCATCTTCGGCACACAACCCTTCATGAAAAGCGTTCATTAACTCCCAAAGCTCAATCCCATGATGTGGACAATTTTTAATCATCATATTCAAACGCTCGAATGCTTCATGGAACATTTCGCCTTGTTGTTGTTGAAAGCTCCTCAACCCTTTTCTCGCATCATTGGTCTTTTGGGCGGTATAGAATTCGTCTAAGAATGTTTGTTGCATCTCCGCCCAAGTATAAATAGATGCCGAAGGCAAAGTGTAGAACCACTTCTTTGCCTTGTCCTCCAAAGAAAATTGAAAAAGTACCAACTTGATATCATCGGCCGAAAAACCTTGACTCCCAAGAGTATTGCAAATTGAGTCATAGGCCTCCAAATGGAAATAAGGCTCCTCCGTTGCTAGCCCCTTATATTTCGGCAAACTTTGTAACGAATTGGTTCTTACTTCAAAAGTTCTCCCTTGGTTGTTATGAGGAATAACCACCGGTGAAGGATTGTGCGTTATCACCGGTCTAAAATGTGCTTCAATTCCCCTTGCATTTTCCCTAAGATGCCTCCTTGGCACACCAAATCGACCTCTTGGACGAACTTGACCCATTGGCCTTTGCATGGGCCCTTGTGGTACCATTGGTTGTTGAATTGGCCTTTGAATTTGCGGTTGCACCTGTTGTGGTCGAACTTGTTGCAAAGGAACCGGACGTTGCAATTGCGGCCCTTGTGGCCTTGGCCTAATATGTTGAGGTATGAGTTGTTGTTGTTGAACCCCACCAACATTTGGAATCACTTGTACTTGGCCTTGCGTATAACCGTACTCCCCTTGCTCTCCATCACCCCCATAACCGTATCCTTCTTCATCAAAACCTTCAAATTCCTCATAACCTTCATCATACCCATCTCCTTGAATTCCCGATGATTGCCCAAATGGAATAGTCGAGTATTGAAAACCCGATTGATTTGGTGGTCGATACGGTGTAGCATGGACAATAGACGAAATTGGTGCCATAGTATGGCTCGAATATGATGGACCCGCACCCGGGAAAAAATGGGATAATGGTGGTATAGTAGTGGAAGGGTTAAATGTGACGGTTGGTTCTTCTTGGGTAGTAATGGGCTGTGTGGTGTTGGTTGGTGTAACCTGTTGAAGTATGGTGGGTTCGGTAGTATTTTGTGGAATAGTAGTATTAGGTGAAGGTTGAGTGGATGTTGGTATGAATGATGAGGTAAATTCACCCGTAGTGGGTGGTGGTGGTGGTGGATCCATGTATCGAATTGGTGTAACTGGTGTTGTTGGTGAACTATTGATTGTATTTTCCCTTAGCAAAATTCTGTTTGCTCGCAAAGTTCGCTCAATTTCCGGATCAAACGCCAATGGTGATAGCTTGTGAGAGCTCCTAGTACGCATGCACCTGTAAATACCTGCACACTAACACACCTCGCGTAAACCAGAAAAATAACAAACTTAAAACAAGAACAAAAATAACACACGTTGCGCACTACTCCCCGGCAACGGCGCCAAAATTTGACGTGATGTCGTGGTCACGCAAATTTAATCCCAATAACAACTATGTAAATAGTGGCAAGTGGGTATCGAACACAGGGAGTTTGTGGAAAATGTGCTATTTGCGATGCTTCTCTAGGTTAACTAAATTAAACTAATTGCAAGAAAAATAAAATTCACGAGTTGTTTGGATTTGATTGGTTTTAAAAACTAAGATTAATTAACTAATTTGCGAAACGAAACTTGAGGTTGTAAACAATTGAGAAATAAACGACTATCTTGTGTATCCGGTTTGCTTCAACTTTTGTGTTAATCATTTAACTAGAAAGAACTACATAGACATAGTTCATGCATAAACAATTGCAGTGATGAAAGGGGACGAAGTACTCAGATTCCGAGAACGTGAGGTTATCACCCGATGATCAATCAACCCTTACCCAAACCTAACTATACCCATGATATCCCGATTGCCAACGGCACCAAGAACGTATGGTTTCTAATTAGTTTAAAATAAGAATCAACCTGTTACTAACAATCGATTACACACCATAACAATCAATTTAAATGAAAAGAGATTGATATTCTAGAAATGCAAATAAGAACACAAAAGTCTAAACAAACCTTCACCACAAGATAGTCATTAGAGTACCTAGCCACTCATGGCTTTAACACACATCATGACAAAAATAGAAATAAAACAATGTTCACAAGTTCCACCAACAAAGACAAGACCAGAATTTAGTGCCAAGATTGTTCCCCAAATGATTCTAGTGAAAAGATTATGCCAAAGATGTGTTTCTTAGCTTCCAAGTGCCTTCAAATAGTCCCCCACTCGTTTTCCTCAAGTAGTAACCGAAAACACATGATGAGACATCATAATTCTCCATAAAATGGACTTTAAATGCGGGAGTTACGATTTTGGAACAGTCGGCGCCGTAAGCTACGCCGCCTGCCGTAGCTTACGGCACCCAGCGAACAAACATCCTTCCATCAGCACCGTAAGGTACGGCAGGTAGCCGTAGCTTACGGTGAGTAGTGTTCTTTTACGCTGCCTTGCTCCTGTCTTACGGCGGACAGTTTTGGCACTTCTTTGAGTACCGTAGCCTACGGCAAAGGCCGTAGGTTACGGCCCTGAGTGATTTTTTTGCTCTCGTTTCCTTCATTTCCCTTGTCCCCCGCACGTCGTAATCACGCCAACTTCTAGTTTCCATTCAAGCCCTCTAAAAGCTGCATCTTGTACACAATAACACCTGCATCAACATCATCTTGTGATTACCTAATTCTCGCAAATAACCGGATAAAATGTAGAATGTGCGTTATGTTTAAGCCTTTTAAGGGTTGTCCTACGGACCACCCGTCAGAGTTACATACGTTACCTATATTCAAATCACAATCGACACATAACGCAAACACTTTTATAGGCTAACCGTTACTGCATGTTATACGTGTTACTCGATGAATGCTTGTATGTTATGTTTACACAGTGATTGTTGCCTGACACCTTAGCAACGATAGTACTATAGTTTGGACTCAGCACCTTTCGTGGACAGGGGTTGTTAAGGGCTTTACTTCACGTGTCCTAGTGGGGATATGTGTTGCGCATTCTACAACTCGCAGTCACGTCTGTGCATATTTCATTGTCGATAACCTACCAGCTTCACTTTGCTACATGTTACATGCTGGTTATGCGTAAACGATTTCGCTATCTATTATGCTATTAAACTTGTATGCTCACCTTTACATTATGTGTATTGACCTCTATTTTAACATATGTGACAGGTGCTTAAGATGCTAGGAATGATGTGCTTTGGTGAATCAAGCTAGGGGTCTAGTTATGTCACGCTAAATCTGAGTTGTCGGAATAGTGTTTGTTTTTTAGACAATTATTTGAAATGACTGTTTTATTTGGATATGTTGTGGTATGGGACATGACGTTATAAATATCTGGTAATTAATAGTTGTTATGGATACTCATGAACAATCTGTTTCGCTCAGTGCCATGCCCCGATGTTTCCGCCATCGGTTGGGGTGTGACACGAGAGGGGGTCCAAACACCAATCTATTATGTCAGCAAGATGCTTAACGACCCAGAGATAAGATACTCCATCATGGAGAAGTTGGTTCTGGCGCTGGTACATGCCTCTAGACGGCTACGCTGATACATTGTAGATCATGTCATCATCGTCTTAACCAACTACAGGATCGGGCAAATCTTCTCTAAACCCAAAATCTCTGGAATACTGGCCAAGTGGGCAATTGAACTTGGTGGACACACCCTTGTTTATAAGCCGCACCCAGCAATCAAGGGGTAGGTTTTAGCTGACTTCGTCGTGGAAATACCGGTGAATCGCATCCAGGAATGCGAAGAAGAACAAAACCCTACACCTCTGCCGTCCCCATCAGATATCTGGGCACTATACACTGATGGTGCGTCTAATGAGGACAACGCGGGTGCAGGTCTGCGACTCGTCAGCCCTAACGGCCAAGAACTCACTTACACCATACGCCTCGACTTCAAAAGTACAAACAACGAGGCGGAATATGAGGCATTACTCGCAGGGCTATGTTTGGCAGTCAAACTCGGCGTGCAACATCTGGAAGCTCACGTCGATTCGTTACTAGTTGCGGGCTAGATACGCGGAGACTACGCTGCCAAAGGGGACATCATGATCCTCTATCTCGAACAAGCCAAGCAACTAATATCACAGTTCACCTCCTTCAACATTGTACATATCAACATGAGTGAAAACAAACCAGCGGATGTACTTTCTAAACTGGCATCAACTAGCTTCCAACACCTAGCAAAGGATATACGTATTGAAGTCCTCAAAAACCCTTCAGTACCCTTGAGCCAGGTCAACGTCATCCAGTACGGTACAACGTCTTGGATGACACCAATCATAAGATACCTACAATTAGGCATCGCCCCAAAGAACAAAGCAGAGGTACGCAAACTGCAATACAAGGCGTGCCACTATCAAATAGGGGACGGTATCTTATACCGCAAGTCATACCTGGGGCCACTCCTGTGATGCGTTGACCCTCAAGATGCCATATATCTAGTCCTAGAAATACATGAAGGAATATGTGGCATACATGCAGGCCCACGCATGGTAGTGGCCAAAATCATGAACGCTTGGTATTACTGGCCCGACATGCACCTGGATGCTGTTAAGATCCTGCGCAAGTGTTTCAACTGTCAACGATATGCACCAAAAACATTGCGCCCAAAGAACAACTTGATCCCCGTCACCACCGCGTGGCCCTTCCAGAAATGGGCAATAGACGTGGTGGGACCTTTTCCAGATGCACCAGGTGAAATGAAATTTATCATAGTGGTAGTCGATTATTTCACCAAATGGGTAGAAGCAAAACCGCTAGCCTTTACCACCGCTATGATAACAAGAAAGTTTGTATGGGAACACATCATCTGTCGTTTTGGTTTACCAATGTGCATCGTAACCGATAACGGCACCAACTTCGTTGCCGACGACTTCCAAAATTGGTTGAAAGAACTAAACATTGAACACGTTTTCTCTTCCGTGGCGCATCCTCAAGGGAATGGCCAGGTCGAAAGTATCAACAAAAGTTTAGTCGAAAGAATAAAGGCACGGTTGGGAACAGCCAGGCGTGGCTAGGTCGATGAACTCCCAAGTATCCTATGGGCGCATAGGACTAACCCAAAGATAAGCAATAGCGAGACACCCTTCAGCCTAGTCTACGGCTCTGAAGCGGTGATCCCAGCCAAAATTGGTCTCCCTTCACAAAGAATGCTGGCTGTCAACAAAATTGACAACAGCGACGAGCGCAAGCTTAACTTAGACCTCCTGGAAGAAAGGCGTGAAAACGCAGCAATCAATGAGGCTAAGTACAAAACAAAACTAGAAAAAATTTACAACACGCGCGTCCGAATTTGCACGTTCAATCTGGGAGACTACATCCTTCGCAATAATGAAGCTTCTAACGCAGAGCGCCCAGGAAAACTTACCCCTAAATGCGAAGGTCCCTACCTCATCCAAGGGGTATTGGGCAAAGGCGCATACAAACTGCAGATGTTAGAGGGAGACCCTATCGCAAGGACCTGGAACGCACAACAGCTTAGACGCTGCTATATGTAAGCTGCTATTTCCATTTCCATGTAACCCAATGGCCCATGCGCCATCTATTAATAAATAAACAAACAGTTTCTCCAACATTGTTTATCTCTTCTATTACAAATGTGTGTTACACTTTGCGGTATCTAAAAAAACAGATTGGCAAAATCTTCATTCGCAATACCCATACAAAGTGGCAATCACACACAAATCTTGTAAGAGGTAAGAAAGAGCAAACGTTGCGATGTATCCGGGCGGATGCGTACAACGGATTGCTTATAGTTTTTTTTCAAACCAGAACGCACTTCCTAGGCCCTAACGGGATAAAAACGGGAATTGACTACTACTTACACGACAATGACAGTATACTCATTACTTCACGCATTCCCTAACCAGTGGAACGGAATTAATGAAAGGTGTCGGCCCACCCGCGCTCTAAAGCCAACAGAGTAACACATTACCATACTTGCATATCATCTATACATGCAAAAGGCAAATCTTGACTTAATATTATTTACATGCGCCTTAAACATTGGCCTTAAATAATATTAACTCACCCGCGCTCACACAAAGTCAAAAAGTAAATATCCTTTACTTACATTCTTTGAACCACACATTAACATACTTGCATATCATCTACACATGTAAAAGGCAAATCCTTACTTAATATTATTTACATGCGCCTTAAACATTGGCCATAAATAATATTAACTCACCCGCGCTCACACAAAGTCAAAAAGTAAATACCCTTTACTTACATGCTTTGAACCACACATTAACATACTTGCATATCATCTAGACATGCAAAAGGCAAATCCTTACTTAATATTATTTACATGCGCCTTAAACTTTGGCCTTAAATAATATTAACCCACCCACGCTCACACAAAGTCAAAAAGCAAATAACCTTTACTTACATGCTTTGAGCCAAACAAAAATTTTATATTCCACATACTTATGCACCTACCAGGTACATAAAAGGCAACCTTTACATTGTTTTAGAACATTTACACGAAAGAAGGCAAAAAAGGCACGCAGGCCCAGCCTATTCTACATTTGCACCACTAGTGCCTTCCCCCTCTTTCGCCGGGTTAAACAACATGCGTAAACAGTCCACGTAATCTTCCGCTTCCAAACATGTTTCAATACGATCAAGGGCAGGAATGGACAGATTGTTGTATGCATCTACCGTGGCATCAAAAGCAGCTTCGGTATCCACACTGTGAAACCCGGATCATTCATCAGTAAATTTACTACTAAAGAACGGGTTCACATCGTTAAGGCACTTGTCATAACCAGCCTTGAACCCAGCCTGGCGCACACGCTCGTTCATATCAGTAACCGCAGTCGCGTTCTCAGGGGCATCAAGGATAGCCTCCACAATCTAATCACATGACATCAACAATATTACTAAGGCAAACACAAGGAATAAAAAGGCACAAGATACTTACATGCCTGATACCATGCTGACGCATCCAAGCATGATCATTAGTAACCTGGGCAAGGGAGGTGGCCAACCCATCTCTAACTTCCTCAGCCTGCCTTGCCCGCGTCTCAGCTTCAGTAGCGCGGGAGGTCACTTCCCCAAGGATACTCTCTCGAGTCTTCAGTTCCGCCTGTTTGCAAAGAAAATAGACAAGTATAATAAAGAAATCTACAACACTTGTCAAAACAAGGAAACAACTCATGCATAGATGAGTTCATACCTGGAGCTCCTCCACAACCTTGTTATGTTTGGTGCGATCAGCATTCGCATCCGCAAGCTCCTTCGCAGCACGCACCTCCGCCTCCTTTAGTGCTGCAGCACCGCGTGCTTCTGCTTCTTTAACAGTCGTTTCAGCTGTGGTCTTCTCCTTGACCAAAGCGGCATTAGCAGCCTTCAGGTTATTTAACTCCTGACGAAGATGCAAAAGCTTTTCATTCTCTCTAGCAGAAGCTTCCTTCCAAAGCTTGCGCTCATCAGAAAGCAGTTTGGCAAGAGAACGAACCTATTCAAGGCCGGCGGATGCGGCCCACCTTTCAGTCGGCTTCATTTTCTCAAACGCAACTTTCTCCTTCTCTAAGTGCTCCTCAGCCGCTTGAGCAGTTTTCATCATCGCCTCAGCTTGTGCCCTTAGCCAGATAGTTTCCTCTTCCCTGCGAGCTAAGGTGGTGTAATCCTCCATATTCGCATTCGCGACTATGGAACCCCCAACAAGCATGGAGGCAAGCTGACTCTGCAAATTTTGGTGACTAAGGCCACGAGCACGAGCAGTCTCAAAAGGGGTCCCTACTCCTTGGGAACGCCCGTCGCATCAGGGTCTCTCAGCGCCCCAAGATGACCTGCGGTTCACTACAATCAGTCTTCAAGTTAGAAATTACTAAAGGACAATGCAGGCAAAATAAAAATATTGTACCTTTGCCTTCTGGTAACAAGGCATTCAGTGCAGCTTCATTAGGGACCCGAAAGTTACTAAGAATGGTTTCATTCCATCCTTCCTCGTCCGGACGGCACTTAACGATCTCAATCTTGCCCTCAAAATCTGGGCAAAACATCCTCCATAGCGGAGCCTCTAATGCCAACCCATCTGTACCAATTATTAACACAAACAACGTGGCAAACAAACAAGAAGAATGCACAGGCACTTACCTTCGTTTTGCTCCCGCAACACAGGCCTTGCCTTCCTCCCCAGTTTGCCACCCAACATCATCCGCAATATCCACAACTGCATGTTCTCCAATTTCTTGGAAGCAATAAGGTGTTGATGTGAGAACCATGTTTGTTCCCCCCTCCTTGGGGGTACTCAGCTGCTCGGTTACAATGGTATCCCTCACATTTCTAAACTGCAGCCTGGCAGTGACCGCGGCTGCCTTCACATAGAAGAACTTGGTCTTCCACTTAGTAATGCCCTTGGGGTGGGCTCATAAGCTTGGGAGAACCTCCCCGCACACGAAAAGAGAAGAAACCAAGCTGCTCCGTCATCTGGTAGAAACGTCAGAAATCCTCTACCAAAGGCTCCACATTCTGAGCACGAAATATATACTCAAAATTACGAACACGAACCATTCCCAACGGACTCAGTTGGGAAATATGGATCTTGTCATACTCTAATAACTCCACCATGAAAATAGTCAGTGGAAGCCGGAGATTACAGATATCAAACCAGTCAGCAAACAAGCTGACATATCCTGCCGGATCATCACTGGCAGTATCACCCTCTTGGGGATACCTAGCCCCATAAGCAGCCGGCATTTGGATACTCATCATCAAGTTATTGAACGACGACTCCGACCACTTCAACACTGGCAAGAACTTGCCAGGCGCGTTAACTTCCGCCTCCGCCGTTGGCGACGACGGTGGATCAGGATTTACAGGAACGGTAGAAGTTGGTTTTGAAGGACTAGCCATCGAAACTAGAAAACAACGAAGAAGAACAAGAAACTATGAAAGTCTCACCGGAAAACTCAAAGTTTTTGTTGGTGCATCCGGCTGTCGTATGCGTCTTGTATCGAGTCTTGTATAGAATAGTCTAGATCAGGGCACAGGAATCGAGAAAAAGTGGAAGTTTAGAGCTGATTCCGCTTGAAATGACATTAGGCCACTTTCAAGAGAAATCACCAAATCATGTAATTCCGCTCGAGAGTTAAATACTGATTCCGCTTGAGTCGTAGATGCTGATTCCACTTAAATTGAGTTCAAGCGAAATCACAGAGGCTATATATAGGTAATCCTCAAGCGAAATCAAGCAACAGTTCATTCTGGTTTGCAACGAAGTGCTGCCGAAGTGTCGAGTCGCTGTAAAAGTCATTCAATCAATACAATTGACAGTTTAAAGTGTATTGCTTGCTGAATTGAACTCAGTTTCTTAGTTTCCGCCTTTGAAACTGAGATAAACTCTTCTGATCGACTCGTTCGGGTCCGAAAACGATCCTACAAGTGGTATCAGAGCTCAGGAAGAAGAGTTCTATACAATTCAGCTGCGAATTCTGATTCTACACCTTTCTTTTTCAAAATTCAAAAATTTTCACGGTTAAAATCGGCTCAATTTCACACAGTGCACTCGTAATTACATATTATAAAAGCCTTAAAAGTTTCAAGTTAAAATTCGATCTAAAACTTGTGATTTTAGTGATTTCGCTTGAAAAGGTTCGATTGAATGATGACGTCACATTTGATTCTGCTTGAAATTGTGGTCTTGATTCCGCTCAGAAACAGATCCCGCTTGAAAGTTTTCAGTGATTCCGCTCGAAATCAAGATTCCGCTTGAAAGTTCTGTGTGATTCCGCTCCAAGGTTCTTTGTGATTCCGCTCCGAATTACTTTGGAATTCCACTTGAGAAAGTTTGGTGATTCCGCTCGAACCACCTTTCGCTTGAAAAAGTTGTTGACTAATTCTGCTTCAAATCAGGGGTTTCGCTTGAAAAGTTGTTTTGCTTAAACTTGATATTTCGCTTGAAAGATTTGTTTGAGAATTTCTTGAAAACCGAAACATGGAAAACGAGGATTTTTATAATGCCTTTGCTACCCCGATCACAGTTGCTCAGCAAACGACGCTAGAAAACGAAACGGGAACTACGCAGAAACCGCCCAAACTTATGAACATTGAGGAGTATAAGACTTGGGAAGAACGTTTTGAGAACTGGGTGCAAGCTAATTATCTAGATGCTTGGGAATGCATTGAGCCTAAGTACGTTAGACCTATCAATGATGACGAAGATGTGATTCCTATCAAAGATCTTAGTCCCGATGAGAAAAAGAAATACAAAAATGAAAAAATGATGATTAGTTTACTGCAACAGGCAGTCAAAGAGGATATCATGGTTTTATTGCAACACACTGGGAGTGCTTATTCAATTTGGAAAGCATTGCGATCTAAGTTTGTTGGAAGCCAAGAAATGATCAAGAACAAGAAATCACTTCTGAAAAAAGAGTTTGATTTATTTCGTGGTTTGAAAAACAAAAGCACAAAGCAGATAATTGAAAGATACTGCAATTTATTGGTGAACATGAAGAGGGCTAGCATCACCAAAGAAAATGAGGAGTTAATTGAGAAGTTAGCTGATGCGTTGCCGCATGAAACTTGGGGTACATACTTGATGATGCTAAGAAACAAAAAGGGGTTCAACAATTTGACACCTAGCAAATTCATTGAAAAGATTGAGGCTCAGGAATGGAACAGATAAAGATTTTGAGAATGAAAGTGTTTGATGGTGAACAAGACATCGGGTTGTATTACAAATCAGGGTTGAATGATAAAACAACCAACATGTCACCAAAAGTTGAAACTGCATTCAATACAAAGAACTCATCTGGAAGTTCATCAAAAGGATCAAACAGCAACACAAGTTTCTCATCATTTCCATCATTTGATCCGAATGTTTCAACAACAAGAAATGGCAAAAAGCTTCAATGCAATCTTGTATTGAATATTGAAAATGATCAGGAATATTCTGAAGAGTTAGCTAAAAGCCATATGTCTTTAGTAGGAACTGTTCTTGAATCTTATGGTAGTTTTGTTGCCGGCCGAATCGGGAATCCAATGCTTACTAAGGAGGATTACGACCAGATCGATGCTGAAGAGATGGAGTTGATGGATATAAAATGGTGTTTGGCTAGCGTGTTAAGGAGAGCTGAGAAATTCAAGCAGATTACTGGAAGAGATGATCTTAGGGAAGCTAATGTTTCTACTTTGGGTTTTGACAAATCTAAAGTCACTTGTTTTCGTTGCAGGGAAAAAGGACACTTCAAGAGGGAGTGCACCAATCGCGAAGCAAGTGGAGCTCAGAATCCTTTCAACAACAATGATTATTATCGGAAGGCCATCTACCATCAAGTTGCTAAACAACCAACTCAACAACATCAACATCAAGCACAAACTGCACATGGAAGGAATGTGATGATGATACTGAGTATTATGCAATGGTAAAGCCTTGGTAATAGATCAAGATGATGAGAAATTACCTGAAGGGTTTAGCTGGGAAAATTTCACTTGGGATGATTATATTCCTGACCAAACTTCTGTTCACACAGCTTTTGTTACCAGAATTGAAGAAGATAGTGATGATGATACTGAGTATTAAGCAAGAAGAATGGCAGAACATCTGAAGATGATGGCTGAAAGCGATAGTGAGGATGAAAAAGCAAAGAAGAAAAAGAAAAAGATCAAGACACTAGAGAGCAGTGATGATGAAACTCCGGTGGTGAAAAGAAAAGTGAAAGAAATTCCAAAGTTTAAAATTAGTGAAGATGTTATTGCAAAAGAGATTCATGTGAACTGTGAAACCTGTGAGATCATGAAAAAGAAAAACAGCGAGTTGATCAACAACATGAACAGGTTGAAGGAATCTTACGATGTGCTGAACAAAGCAATGAACATGTATAATGACACAAGTGAAGAACATGCATCTGCTATGAAAACTCTTCAAGGAGCATTCATGACGAAGCAAAAAGTTGTGAATAATTACATTGAAAAGTGTGTTGTTCTTGAACAAAAACTAGAATTGCAAAGAATTGAGACTGAGAGAGTAAATCGTTTGTTGAAAAGTTACTCATGTACTTCTTATGTTATTGACAGGATTTATCCAACTGTTGAAGGCACGAAGGCGTTTGAAGATGATGAAGTAACTGAAGAACAGACAGTTTCTGAAGAAAAGACTCCTGAGAAGAAGACCGAGAAGAAGAATGACACAAAGAAAAAGACTGACAAGAAGAATTCTGGTAAGAAACCTGGTGTCAGTTATAACAAGTGTCCACCCCCGCTGGAAAATGGATATTTGCCCAGAAATCCAAATGATGAAAGAGTCAAAAAGGCTACAAACTTACAGTGGGAGTCGGAGTCCTCAGTCAATTTGCCAGACAGTATTGATGTCACGTTTACATCGTCTGACACTGATCAACAATCTTAATTGATGAAGATAGTGGTGGATCATGTGTTAGATAATGATGAAACTGAGGAGTCAAAGTCGGAGTCAAAGTCTGAGTCCAGCACTCCGGGTAAAAAAGAAAAACAGGGAAAATAGTTTATGACAAAGAATTTCTGTTATCAAAATCTAATTTGAATGATGAAACATTTAAAGTGGCATATACTTTGAATGATTCGGATAAATTATTTTCTGATGAGGAATTTCCAATAAGAGGTGTTAAAGTTGAGATGATAAAAAAGGTTTTGAAACTAACAGAAATTAACATTTCTGAAATAAAGATTTAAATCTTACTGATAAACCTAAAAAATACACCTCAAGAATGCTGCAAAGATTAAACAAGAAAAAAGGTTATGGTTCTGGTTTTCACAAGAAACCAAATCAGAACCGTAATTTCAAAAAGAAAGGGTTGGGTTTTATTCCAATAGAAAAATGAAAAATATATTCGTGATTTTAAATCAAAGATGACGTTTGTTTCAGGTACATCTTCTGAAGAAGAGAAAGAAAGGTTGTTCAGAAAGCAATCCAACAAAGAGTTCCTTGCAAAGAAGCAAGAAGAAATGAAGGTTGCTAATCAGAGAAGGAAAACTCGAACCTGTTTCAAATGTGGTAGAATTGGACATCTTTTGGTGAACTGTTCGCAAGCAATTCAAACCAAACAGGGAGTTTCTAAACTCAAAGAGAAAGTGATTGAGTTTGAACCGCCAATTAAACGAACCAAATTATTCAAAAACTCAAAATTTGAAATTGGTGAATGTTCAAACAAGTTTTATAACAAAAGAGCTAAATCTAACAACCAGAAATGGGTTGTTAAGAAGTCTGGGAATAGCTCTAGCGATGATTCTGATAGGTCAAAATCAGAGGAGCTATCTTCTGGCGATGAATCTGATTCCACAAAATCAAAGGAGCCAGAGGTTGAGAAAAATGATGAAAAATCAGTTCTTACTGTGGATGATGCAGATTTTCCACCACTTCAAGCTGAAAATTTTAAAAAGAAAATTGGTAAAGTTGAGATTTCAAATCAATTTTATGATGATAAAAAGGTTTTTGATGTTGAAAAGGCCTTTAACCCCAAAGTGAAACACATCTTTGGTAAAATGATTGATCGAAAAGTCAAAGGGGTTAAAGAGTTCTATGAGAAGAAGAGGAAAGGTAAGAAACCGAGTGATGATGACTCGGTAACACCCAAGGCTGGTCAGGCTTGGGTGGATATTTTCTTTGATTGAAAAACCTGACTTGCCGGAGTTCCCAGGTTGGTAAGAGTGGAACATAAATCGGCATCATTCTTTGTATTTGATTGTGTTTTTCGTACAAGTGGTAAATCAAGGGCATTAATTTGTACTTGATTTTCTACAAGTGGTTAAAGACAAAATGATGAATCATATCCCCGTTCCTACAATTGGTAAAATCAAACAAACTTATTTTCCAGAAAAATCATTTTGATTAAAACAAACTTAAGTGTTTTGAAATCATAATGAGAAAATGGTTTGTTGATAGGGGGAGTTCTGATTGTTTATGCCAAGCGGATGGCGAATTAAGGTGATTTGATATCAATTGTCATTTACTTGTATAGTTTGTTTTCAATTTTCTTTAATGTTTCTGCATTTTAGGGGGAGTAAGAATTTTTTTTCAGAAAATCCAAAAACATTAGAAAATTTGAAAAAGACAAAAACATGATAAAATTAAAAAAAAAAAGAGTTTTTGTTGCATAAAAGAGGAAATGATAGTACATCAGTGGACTATCACAACATGCTAAAGATATGGAAAGTTAAATGTGATAAACAATCTTACTGCGGAAGTGTTAGTAGGTTTTTGCACATTTAGTAGATTGTGATGAGATATAAACCTAAAATTCAAACTTGCTTATTTTGTGGGTAACATTTTTGGATATATGGGTAACCCCCGAAATCTTGTTTGAAAGGTCCCTCTTTATGAGATATTAGGTCTTTATACTCAGTGATATCTGGGGTATTATCCCGGGACTTCTGCTGATTGGAAATTCTGACCTAGTCCCCGTATAATACTTTCTGCAAATGCTTGAAACATAGCACCGCCCTCAGCAAATTGATGAAACAATAAAATTGATAGTCATTGCTGTTGTAAAAAAGATCGTCTAAAGGGGACGCACCAAAAGTCGAAGCCGTCATCTCTTTGCGTATACGGAAGTATCGACCTGAGCTCTCACGGGCCTCGCAATATAACCCCTTTACAGATATCATCTGTGGTATACTCACCTATAAGACTGAATATTGGGATCTGGATTGTAACAACTCTCACTAAAATTAATGCTTAGGGTGGTAATTAGCTATTAAGAAAACCCTAATTGAGAAACCCAAGCAATTCTACACTAACCCTAAAATTTTCATAACAACCAGAATCAGGATCAGGGCCCCTAAAACCCAAGGGGGGTTAAACCCTAATGGACGATTATCCTTATTATTCGTTGTCACAAATGAAATTGCATGCAACGTCGACTCATCAGGGCTAGATAGGTAACGAAGCATGCCTAGTCTACTTTGACATCCCAGGCGATACGCGGGAGGTTCCCCGAATTCTTCCGCGACACGCGGGAGATGCAAATTTTCAGTATAAATAGAGGGCCTTGGGACTTGAATCTGGAAGTTAAAACGACGGCCAAACGCTTTCTGTACGTCGAGTTATCACACTTATATTACAATTAAACACACACACTGCTTTCGAATTGCTGCCGCAAAACAGGGTAATCACTTGATCGCTATTATGATTAATTTTCCGAGATCAATATATCCAATGGATGTTTAAGTGCCGCCCACATAGGGTTATACTTTGTCGTTCGTCGTTAAATCGATGAATGTTTAAGTATTGCACTTTGTCGTTCGTTGTGAGAATTTGATCTCGTGAGTTATCGTAACTGCTGTATTGATCACTAACCTGGTTTTGTGTGCATTATTATTTAAATTAGGTTAACAAGGCTAAATCATATTCTGCCCGTGTTAAATCTGCAATGTGAGTCATTCTCTTTTTATCAACTGTTTTACAATACTCCAAATCATTTTTCAGAGTTATAATTACAGTGATTAAGTTTATGTAATCACCAAATTACAGCCAGTATGTGGGGTATTGTGCACATTACTACTGTTTTAATCACATTAGGTGGGCGAACCTAAAATTTAGTGATATACGTCATTCATTGGGGCAGCCAATGGTGATATGACCACAGTCACAGATCCGGTCGAGTGACAAATACTGTGGGTAGTTGGTAGATAATAAACATATGTAAAAACTCTTAATACTGTGAATTATAACAAATGTGTCGTTTTTAGTAAACTGAATGATTCACTCAGTATTTCCCCGCTGACAATACCTTTTTCAAACATGTTTCAGGTGATCTATTGTAATTCAGGAAAAGTGCTGGGGAGCATTTCAAGCTTAAGATAGTGGCTCATTATAAAATAAAAAAATATGTTTTGTTATTGTAAATTATCGGGGTTTTATCCCGAGTTGTGAAATAAAATAATCAGGAAAAGTTTTTTTTTAGCTTTAAAATGATCCTTATGATAAAAAAATTTCCGCTGCTAAAATCACATAAAATAAATATCACGGGATTTCTGTCCCGCGGCTCCTGAAACGGGTCAAACCGGGTCGGGGGCCGTGACAGAAATAAGGTGGTATCAGAGCCACTGAGTTAAGCTAATTAAGTATTTAGAGATACTTAATTTTTCCTGATTACTATTATGTGATTATGTGTTTTATTAAACTGATTATTTGTTAATTACAGTATGGGTAAGCAAAAGCTGTCAGATATCTATCTTAAATTAGATAGGTCGGTTTATGAAAAGGGAAGTTCATCTTCAAAACTCCCTACAATTCCTGAAGAAGGAATATTTGTGCGAAAAGCACAATATGAGAAACCGCTTTCTCCTAGAAAAAGGAGTATGATTATTAAGAAAAGTAAAGAGCAAATCCGAGAGAAGAAGATTAAAAAGGAAACCCAGGAATTAATTAATAAATCACCTTGGGAAGACAAGCTAGATGAGAAATGGGCAAATTTGTATATGCTAGCCACTGTAGCAGAACATGCAAATCTAAAAAAAAAAAAACCCTAAGTCTAGTAATAGCACTTCCCAGTAAATAAATAAATAAATAAATCCGAGTGTGTTCTTTCCTGTTATTTTGTACAAATAGTGTGCAATAAAACTTCGATGTTTATTTGTTAAACTTTGTTCCAAAGTTTTAACTTAGTATTTTTGTGCATTTTGCATATATGCTACACAGCATGAGTGAGATATCTGAAGCCTTTCAGAACCTCAATCTTTACCCGGTGAATATAGAAGTTTCCCAAGAGTTTACTGGATACTTTGCTGATGTGGACCAACCTGTAGAATTCCATGCTCCACCTTTGACAAAACCAAAACGAAAGAAAAAGAAGAATTATATATGGGGAAGTCGTATACGTAGGAAAAAGCCAGTTCCGAAACTTCCTAAAATAAACAACCCTTTAGAAATAGAAAAAGAAACGGGTAAACAGCCGGAGATGGAAATTGAAGTTAGGAAAGATTCTAGGCAAATGGAAATACAATTTGAGGAATATTCTAAAGACATAGAAATGGAAGTTGGACAAGGTTCTAGACCAACTCAGATAGAAATTGGAGAGAGTTCCAACAAAAACCAAAACCAGGGAATAACTTTTCAAGATGAAATAGATTTTCTATTGGCAAGCTGTGAGACTATTCAGCCTGTCAATACGAATGTTTTTACCTATCCTGCTGAAAATCCACTCCCTATGAATTTTGAATCAGCAATCCCAGAACCAATAGTTCACTCCCATCCTGTAGGAATGGACGAATGGTGGACGAATGATTGGCAATTTCAAAATATTGTCAACGACCCTTATTCCTTTCTTCCACAATTCGATCCAGAACCCCTACCTAATCCACCAATGAGTAACGAAAATATGGCTGAACTTCGCCATTACGGTGAAGAATTGATGGATGCAGGAAATAGAATCAGGGAGATAGGGGGACAAATTGCCTGGAAGTATGATGAAAGGGAACTTCGTTTTTAGAACGACAAGTGACGAGAGATAGGAGGATGATAAAACTAGTTGTGTAATAGTAAAAGTAATAGTGAAATCAGTCTGTAACATAACGAATAAAATTTTGTAAAATATTGGTGTGCATTGATGCATACTATAACCAATATAAAATGGAATCGAGAAATCGATAGTTTTAACTATACGTGTATTGTAAATTGTCTGATTTTGTGTATAACTGCTATTTATCAGATACTAATAAAAATTATATATATTATCAGATGGCAAATAGTGGTAATGAACTGGTAAATGAGGTTAATCAGTCGGAGCAACATCCAGGGGATCAATATATGACTAGACAAGATATTGAAAATATTGTTGCTCAAGGGATAGCCAATGCTATTCCAGCATTCGTTGCTGTTGTAAAAAGTCCAATCGAACACAACATATCATTCCTGGTAAACGTACTTCTGAAGATAACTTCAGTAATAGTATAAACGGGGGCAATAATCATCATGATAATGAATCCCAGCACACGCGGCTCCCTAAGAAACTGAAAGCTGCAACACCTGGTTGCACTTTCAAAGAATTCCTTGCTTGTAAACCCACTGAATTTGCAGGCAATGAAGGGGCAACTGCATCACTGCGTTGGTTAGAGAAAACCGAAGCAGTAATTGCAATAAGTAAGTGTGCCAAAGATGATCAGGTCATGTACGCATCAAATCTGTTTAAAGAAGGAGCACTTGAATGGTGGAACACTGTGTTACAAGCTAAAGGAAGAAATAGGGCTTATGCTATGACTTGGGAAGAATTTAAGAATCTTGTAGAAAGAAAATTCTGTCCTGAGTATGAAAAGGAACAAATGGCAAATAAGTTCCTAACTCATCGGATGTTAGGTGTGGATTGTCGTGGTTATACTTCGACATTCTTTGAATATGCTAGAGTGGTACCAACACTGGTTTCGCCAGAACCGGTACTCATTTCTCGCTATATTTGGGGATTAATTAGCGAAATTCGAAATATCGTTAAGGCTGCGAGACCTCGCACTATTGACGATGCAGTAGAATTAGCTAACACCCTAACCGATGAACTGATACGCACAAGAGATGAAGACAGGAAGAAGGAACTAGCTCAGAAAATTACCCAAGGATATAGGGTGGGTAATAGTAGTAATTTCAAGAAAAGAGGAGCAGGGCAATCTTCAACTTTGCCATTCTGCAAAATTTGCAAAAAAGAAACATTTTGGAAAATGTAACAAACTTTGCAATTTTTGCAAAACGATAGGACATCGTGAAGAGAATTGTAGAAAGAAATCCATAATTTGTTACAATTGTGGAGAAGCCGGACATTTCAAAACAGAATGTCCTAAGTTAGTCAAACCAGTAGACAACAAACCCAAGGCGACCGAAGGAGCTACTAAGAAGAATGCCAGAGCATTTCAACTAACCACTCAAGAAGCAGAGCTCATTCCGGATGTGATAGCCGGTACGTTTCTAGTTCACGACGTTTATGCAAAAGTATTATTTGACTCTGGTGCAAACCAAAGTTTTATAAATACTTCATTCTGCCAAGCTCTTAAGTTACCCTTAACTACCATTAGGCAGATTTTTACAGTCGAAACCGCAGATGGGAATTCAGTAAGAATTAATCAGGTTTTGCAAAAAGTAGAAATAGAACTTTCAGGTCATAAATTTGCTGCAAACCTATTACCTATGAAATTAGCTGAGTTTGATGTTGTGTTAGGAATGAATTGGTTAATAGCCAACCATGCTCAAATCATTTGTGATAAAAACTCTATAGAAATTCAAGCACCTACCGGAGAAGTAATCATGATTACAGGAGATAAACCTCGAAAGCCGCTGAAGTTCATATCAGTAATGAAAGTTGCTAATTATGAACGTAAACAAGGAATAGTATATATGATTTCAGTAATCATTTGTACTAAAGGAAAAGAACTTAAGGAAATTCCTGTAGTCTCAGAATACCCAGATGTATTTCCGGAAGATTTACCTGGGTTACCACCAGATAGGGAGGTAGAATTTAGGATTCATCTAATTCCAGGAACTACAACGATAGCCAAGGCACCCTATCGATTAGCTCCTACCGAAATGCTAGAATTGAAGAAGCAATTAGATGAATTACTAAGCAAAGGATTTATACAACCTAGTTCATCCCCTTGGGGTGCATCAGTGTTGTTTGTGAAAAAGAAAGATGGATCGATGAGAATGTGTATCGATTATAGAGAGTTGAATAAGGTTACAATTAAGAATCGATACCCATTACCTAGGATTGATGATCTTTTTGATCAATTACAAGGCGCTAAATACTTTTCTAAGATAGACTTGCGCTCCGGATATCATCAATTAAAGGTTCAAGAAGAAGACATACCTAAAACTGCTTTTAGAACTAGGTATGGACATTATGAGTTTACAGTCATGCCCTTCGGGTTAACTAATGCACCTGCAGCATTTATGGACATGATGAATAGGATCTGTAAACCATATTTGGATAAATTTGTAATTGTTTTCATAGACGATATACTTATTTATTCAAAAAGTCAGGATGAACATCGTCAGCACTTACATGCACTCTTAACTTTGTTAAGAAAAGAAAAGTTGTACGCCAAATTTTCGAAGTGTGAATTTTGGCTACAAGAAGCGCAATTCTTAGGACACATGGTGAATCATGAAGGTATTCATGTAGATCCTGCTAAGATAGAAGCAATTACCAATTGGAAGGTTCCGCAAACCGCAATGGAAATTAGAAGTTTTATAGGTTTAGCAGGGTATTATAGACGGTTTATTAAGGATTTTTCCAAGATAGCCATACCATTAACTAAGCTAACCTGTAAAGCCATTAAGTTTGAATGGGGACCTAAGCAAGAAGAAGCCTTCAGAATCTTAAAGCAGAAATTAACCAACGCTCCAATCTTAGCCTTACCAGAAGGAACAGAAGATTTTGAAGTATATTGTGATGCTTCAAAATTAGGATTCAGATGTGTGTTAATGCAACGCAAGAAGGTAATTGCGTATGCTTCCAGACAATTGAAAAAGCACGAGGAAAACTGTCCGACTCATGACTTAGAATTAGGAGCTATAGTTTTTGCCCTTAAGATATGGAGACATTATCTGTATGGAAGTATGAGGCAAAGAAGATGGATGGAAATCTTGAGTGATTACGACTGTGATATTCAATATCACGAAGGAAAGGCAAATGTAGTCGCAGATGCCTTAAGTCGTAAGTATCACGAGAAGCAAAGGCGAGTCCGTGCTCTTAGAATAAATCTACAAGTAGATTTAATGGAACAATTAAAGGAAATTCAGGAAACGGCAATCAAGGACAATGCCGAAGAAATGAAAGGTTACCTAAAAGAATTGGAACAAGGAAATGATGGAATTTGGAAATTCCACAAAAGCAGAATTTGGGTACCTAAACAGGGAAATTTAAGATCAAAGATTTTAGAAGAGGCTCATAAATCTAGGTATACTGTACACCCAGGAAACAATAAGATGTACCAAGAATTAAGAAAGAATTTCTGGTGGATAGGAATGAAAAAGGATATAGCCAAATACGTATCTAAGTGTCTAACTTGTTCACAAGTTAAAGCCGAACATCAGAAACCTTCAGGTCTACTACAACAGTTAGAAATGCCTGTATGGAAATGGGAACTTATAACAATGGACTTTGTTACTAAGTTACCCAAAACCAGAAAAGGTAATGATGCAATTTGGGTAATTGTGGATCGATTAACCAAATCTGCTCATTTTCTACCAATAAAGGAAACCTTTAGCATGGAAAGGTTAGCCAAGTTGTACGTAGATGAAATAGTATCCTTACATGGAGTTCCACTCTCCATTGTATCGGATAGAGATAGTCGTTTCACTTCCCGTTTCTGGACAAGCTTCCAAGAAGCAATGGGAACCCGACTCAATCTAAGTACTGCATATCATCCACAAACGGACGGACAAAGTGAAAGGACGATCCAAACTTTAGAAGACATGCTCCGAGCATGTGTAATTGACTTTGGTGGTAATTGGGATAACCATTTACCATTAATCGAATTCTCCTATAATAATAGTTATCATTCAAGCATCGAAGCTGCTCCATTCGAAGCACTGTATGGACGCAAGTGCAGAACTCCCGTATGTTGGGCAGAAATCGGAGAAAGTCAATTATCAGGTCCAGAAATCGTACAAGAAACCACAGACAAGATAACTCAAATCAAGGAAAGATTGAAAACAGCCAGAGATCGCCAGAAAAGCTATGCAGACAATCGCCGCAAGCCACTGGAGTTCCAGACAGGAGATAAAGTACTTTTGAAAGTATCTCCTTGGAAAGGAGTAGTACGATTCGGTAAGAAAGGAAAACTGAGTCCAAGATATGTTGGACCATTCCCAGTGATCCAACGAATAGGACCAGTAGCTTATCGCTTACAACTACCAGAAGAATTAGCTGGAGTACATGATGTATTTCATGTATCCAATCTTAAGAAATGTCTATCAGACGAATCCCTGGTAGTACCTCTTCAAGATGTGGAGGTAAATGAAAAGCTGAAATTCATAGAAAAACCCTTACAAATAGAAGATCGGAAGGTCAAGTTTCTCAAACACAAGCGACTAGTACTGGTGAAAGTCAAATGGGAATCCAAGAGAGGAGCTGAATATACTTGGGAGCTAGAATCAGAAATGAAGCGGAAATACCCTCATCTATTTCAGTAAATCTCGAGGACGAGATTCTTCTTAAGGTGGGGAAGATGTAACAACTCTCACTAAAATTAATGCTTAGGGTGGTAATTAGCTATTAAGAAAACCCTAATTGAGAAACCCAAGCAATTCTACACTAACCCTAAAATTTTCATAACAACCAGAATCAGGATCAGGGCCCCTAAAACCCAAGGGGGGTTAAACCCTAATGGACGATTATCCTTATTATTCGTTGTCACAAATGAAATTGCATGCAACGTCGAGTCATCAGGGCTAGATAGGTAACGAAGCATGCCTAGTCTACTTTGACATCCCAGGCGATACGCGGGAGGTTCCCCGAATTCTTCCGCGACACGCGGGAGATGCAAATTTTCAGTATAAATAGAGGGCCTTGGGACTTGAATCTGGAAGTTAAAACGACGGCCAAACGCTTTCTGTACGTCGAGTTATCACACTTATATTACAATTAAACACACACACTGCTTTCGAATTGCTGCCGCAAAACAAGGTAATCACTCGATCGCTATTACGATTCATTTTCCGAGATCAATATATCCAATGGATGTTTAAGTGCCGCCCACCTAGGGTTATACTTTGTCGTTCGTCGTTAAATCGATGAATGTTTAAGTATTGCACTTTGTCGTTCGTTGTGAGAATTTGATCTCGTGAGTTATCGTAACTGCTGTATTGATCACTAACCCGGTTTTGTGTGCATTATTATTTAAATTAGGTTAACAAGGCTAAATCATATTCTGCCCGTGTTAAATCTGCAATGTGAGTCATTCTCTTTTTATCAACTGTTTTACAATACTCCAAATCAATTTTCAGAGTTATAATTACAGTGATTAAGTTTATGTAATCACCAAATTACAGCCAGTATGTGGGGTATTGTGCACATTACTACTGTTTTAATCACATTAGGTGGGCGAACCTAAAATTTAGTGATATACGTCATTCATTGGGGCAGCCAATGGTGATATGACCACAGTCACAGATCCAGTCGAGTGACAAATACTGTGGGTAGTTGGTAGATAATAAACATATGTAAAAACTCTTAATACTGTGAATTATAACAAATGTGTCGTTCTTAGTAAACTGAATGATTCACTCAGTATTTCCCCGCTGACAAAACCTTTTTCAAACATGTTTCAGGTGATCTATTGTAATTCAGGAAAAGTGCTGGGGAGCATTTCAAGCTTAAGATAGTGGCTCATTATAAAATAAAGAAATATGTTTTGTTATTGTAAATTATCGGGGTTTTATCCCGAGTTGTGAAATAAAATAATCAGGAAAAGTTTTTTATTAGCTTTAAAACGATCCTTAAGATAAAAAAATTTCCGCTGCTAAAATCACATAAAATAAATATCACGAGATTTCTGTCCCGCGGCTCCTGAAACGGGTCAAACCGGGTCGGGGGCCGTGACATGGATACAGGAGTATATTCAAGAAGTGGGACACGCGAATAAGTTTAAGTGCTTAAGACATTAATTAGTATCTCGGAACAGTTGAACTTTGTGTGAAAATTTAAGTGGATCAGTATACTGACAATCTAGGTGAATTGTTTAGAACTTAAAATGTAATCAAGCTTAACGGTGTTGGTGATTTGTCTCAAAAACTGATATGATCCTCTTACACAAACTCACAAAAATATTAGTTGTAAATATTTCTTTACTGCATTTCTTATATTCAAAATTACAAAAAGATTTTTAGTGTGTTTTAGCATAAATTTTTGAAAAATTCCAAAAAGATTTTCGACAATTGGTGTTGGAGAACTAATTTTCAAAATCTCAAGTGCTAAACATGACGAACAGGTTTGGGAAGATTGTTGTTCATAAAGTCTTATCAATCTATCTTTCAAGTGGTCATCAAAATTTTTGTAGAGAAAATGTTTTTGCAAATGGTAAAAACTATATTCCTACGAGTGGTTCATCAGAGACTAAATGTTAGATCATTTTATGATTTCTACAAGTGGTGTCTGAGTGAGTTAATGTTTATATTAGAAAAATTATGTTTGAGGTAGAGATTGTGCAGATAACCTGAGCTGGAGGAAAGCCAGGTCACGATCTTGGAATGGATTCTGAACTTGTGAAAGTAAGACTGCGATCCTAGCTGATTGAGAGGGGGAGTCTGAATGACAAAGAGCCAGGTTCTGATTCTGAGATTGTTTCTGCTTATGAGTTTAAAAGATTCAACATTTGAGAGGGAGCGTATGTTGATGCTGATGAATAGAGAAGACGTCAACATCCGAGAAAAGATTGAAAGAGAAGAGAAGATAGAGATTGAGGATGCTTACAGCGTCAGATACTTCAAGAAAGAGAAGCCCAAAGGCTGATAAAGACTGAAGATGCGAAGACTCGACACTAAAGACTCCGTCAACATCCGAGGGGGAGTTTGTTGGTGCATCTGTCTGTCGTCTGTGTCTTGTATCGAGTCTTGTATAGAATAGTCTAGATCAGGGCACAAGAATCGAGAAAAAGTGGAAGTTTAGAGCTGATTCCGCTTGAAATGACATTAGGCCACTTTCAAGCGAAATAACCAAATCATCTAATTCCGCTCGAGAGTTAAATACTGATTCCGCTTGAGTCGTAGATGCTGATTCCGCTTGAATTGAGTTCAAGCGAAATCACAGAGGCTATATATAGGTAATCCTCAAGCGAAATCAAGCAACAGTTCATTCCGGTTTGCAACAAAGTGCTGCCGAAGTGTCGAGTCACTGTAAAAGTCATTCAATCAATACAATTGATAGTTTAAAGTGTATTGCTTGCTGAATTGAACTCAGTTTCTTAGTTTCCGCCTCTGAAACTGAGATAAACTCTTATGATCGACTCGTTCGGGTCCGAAAACGATCCTACAGTTTTAATCGGAGAAGATAAAGAGAACTGATTTTTCTCGCCGGAAAATTTTGAAATTTCGAACAAGTGAGGGGAAACCCTAAAAGGTTTCCCCTTTTATACTCATCGCAATTAATGCGATCACGGTAACTGAACAGACGTGCGCTTTCGAAGCCCATCATAAATCGCCATGTGTCAAGCGACGGTTTTCCTGAGAGTTACCACGAGCGCGTGGCTGCCCACGCGCCTGATAATACACGACCTTTTGCACTCCTGTTACAGTGCATTTATGGCCTTGGGCAGTGCAAACGTCCTTTCATTTCAGCACATGCCAGCTAAATCTCACCAACTTCCACCAGCCCGCACGTGCGGTCTACAACGTCTACAGAAAGCGACAAAATGAAGACAAAATTCATGTACACGGCATGCGGTTTATCTGGTATCTCATACCACAACCTATACCGCATGTCGTTTTTTACATACCCCCTCAAAAAAGAAAAAATATATCTACACACTTAGTAAAGGGGGGTAACCAAGATCTTCATAGTTTCACTCTATTAGGATCTAAGTTTGGTTTTGATTGTGTTCTACGTTTGAATTAAGATGAAAGATGAATGAGTTGTGCAGTGGAATTATAATGGAAACAAACTTTGTACACAATCAAACAGGAGAATTGCTTTAATCAAACATTTTCCACAAAGAACCGAAAGATTGAATTTATTTCAATAACGATTACAATGCATGAATGAATGCAAACTCCCCCTCAGCCTGAGCTCACAGTATTTGTTCGTGTAGGAAGAAGATGGTGAAAGAGCTAATAGAACAGTACAAAGCATTGTTCTATTTATAGGCACGAGCAAACTACTGAAGCATCTAAGCTGACGTCACCATGAAAGTGACATCTAACCTCCTAACAAACTCTAAGCTCTGATCTATACAACCTCTGCTATGCTAACTACTGATATTACATTACATTACATAAAGTAAATAAAACTGGTGCTGCATCCTTCCACTGCTGTGAACCCAGCAGTACTTGTCATGATCAGCAGTGCTTGACTTAAGGCAGTAGATTGGGCAGCAGGGCTTTAGTTCTTCATCAGTCTGTGACTAGATCAGTAGTTGTAGGTCAACAGTTTGTATGATCAGTAGATAGGAGGTCATCAGATGTTGAAACCACTTTCAAGGTGAGAGACTTGTATGCATAACATCTGCTTATTCTGGATCCACTGACCTGATCCAGTTTTGGCTTTAATTATCTGTTCCTCTGGTAGGGTTTAATCCCAACAATCTCCCCCTGGAACAGATAATGCCAAAACTCTTCATTATTGTAGATCTTTATTGCCTCATCCACAGTTCCCTTATTTGCCCTTTGAGTTGAAGTTCAAAGGCTAAGGCATCTGTGTCATCATCATCCCTGCTAAGTGGAAGATCAAGGAGGTCCTGCAAATCTTCAAGACTTAGGCCAAGAGCTTGTTCCCTTGATATGTTCTTCACTTCTCCACTAGACTTGAGCAAAGTCAGTACGTGGCTCTGTTTGTCAGTTTTCCACTTTAGTACTTTTGAGTCTGGTGGGTTTCTTGGGAGATGTTTATTTGATGAGGTGTTTGGTGATGCAGGCCTGTTCATGACTGTCTGAGCAGTACTTGCAGATTGTTCTAATCCAAGATTTTCTTTAATCATCATCTTAATCCCCTCTTTTACAAGGTTATCACTAGCTATTAGATTTTGGATTGTTTCAGCACCCAACTGTTTTTGTGGCCTTCTTTTAAAGATGGCTGCACTAGCTGGAGCAGTGGATCTCCTGTTTTGCAGTTTTGATGGTCTTTTTGAAACCTCTGCTTCAGGATAGTCAGGATTTTGTGGAACTGTTGGATCTTTCTTCCTAAGTTCCTCCAGCTTTTTGTAGGTGGCCCTGACCCTATCTTCTCCCCACTTTGACACTGAATTCTTTGACCCATAATCAGCTACTATCAGCTCCTCTTTCATTCTCTTCAACTCTATAGCTTTGTCAGATTCAAACTTCTTGAATTTTTCAGGAGGAGTATGTTTGACCTTATTTTTAATCATTTCTTGAATCCTGGCTGCTTCATTTTCAAGTTCAGAAATGGTCCAGTCTTTGTACATATATTTCTCTCCTTTGTATTTCTTGTAGGTCATGATGTTATCAATGTAGTCTTTTCTCAAAGACTCATCTGCCCTTTCTAAGATTTGCTAACATACATTTTTAGCAAATTGCTCCAAAGATCTGACTTGTGTGAGTAGAAACTGATAGTTTTGCTGAAATTCTCTATCAGATTTCCCTTGTTTATTCTTGTTTGAGATATCCTCTGCTTGCTTGGCCTTGATTTTCAAATATTCTTCAATATTGTTTGGCCTGGGATATCCTTCAACTGATGGCAAACTCCTTTTAGCAGGGTCATCCTCATAATAGAAAGATTTGATTTCTTCCCTAACTGCTATGAGTTCCAAAGGAAATAAAACACCTGCAGGAGGTAATGGCTTTTGAATTTGAGCTGAAGAGAGAGGAATGGGATTTGGAATTGTGACAAGTGCTAGAGATTTTGATGATGTTGGTGGTGGTGATGGAGAATCATCATCTGGTATGATAACCCTTCTCCTTTTTATTGTAGGAGAGGCAGATGATGTTTTGGGTGGAACAGTGGTGGTGATATGAGAGGCAGTGATTTGTGATTGACTAACAGCTGTTGAAACAACTGGTGTTTCAACCACTGTTGTCATTACAGTAGATGTTGTAACATCTTCTTTCTTTTGCTTTTTGGCAGAAGGTGACGGTGGAGATGTTGTTTTTGGTGGTGATGGTGGTGGTGGTAAGGTAGTGGTTGTAGTGTGTGTTGAAGTGGTGTGTGTTGTAGTGATAGCAGTTGTTGAAACAACTGAAGTACAAGCAGATGTTGATACAGCAGGAGTTTCAGCAACTGTTTGGGTGGAGGTTTGATGTTGGCGGCTTTTAGATGGTGGTTTTGAAGTATGCTTAGTGAGTCTGGATGGTGTGGACTTGGGTTTCCTTACTTTTCTAGTAGGATTTCTTTTTGGCACAGGATTTTGAACATCCTTTAACCTAGAACAACCCTGCGCATTCAGCTCCATGTAAGCTCTTTTTTCTTCATTCCACCTTGACATATCCTTTGCCGCTCTATCTCTTTTTACACTTGCTACTCCTTCATCAAGTGCATTTTGAGTAACATCAACCTTCTTGCTACCATCTAACAAGGGAATTTTTCTGAGCATAGCATCCTTTTCTGGCTCAATATACAGACCATTATCAATCCCTTTCTTCCTCCACTCCTGAATTTTCTCCCCCTTTTTGGCATTATCTGGGGGGAGTTCATCAATAAAAAGAATAGTTGGAGGAGCAGTGCCAGTGGTTTGCAATAGATGGGCCTTTATAGCCTTGATATCAGCTTGTGTGTTCTTGAACCTAGACTCCATTGTGTTTCTCAGCTCTTGGACATGTTTTTCATGTTGCTGAGCAGCTTTTTGTTGTTGTTGTTGGAGAAAAGGTTGAAAGAAGTTCCAGAGCTCTTTTGCAACAGATGCTTGTGGAGCAGATGTTTGAGGTAGAACAACAGTTGTATCAGCAGGGGATTGCACCTTTTGTACTGTTAACAACTGTTGCAGCATTTCTTTGATTTCTGCAACCGAAGTATCCAGTTTTTCAACACGTTTCGTCAATTCTTGGTACTTTAAACCATCACCCAATTTAATGGGATCATCTGATTTCCCAGTAGTAGTGGTTTTATCAGAGGTTGAGGTAGGGAGTGTACTCCAAACATCAACAACTGATGCCCCTTTTTCCTTGTACTGGGGTCTTCTTCCTTCAACACTTGATAGTCTTTTGATGGAACCAGAGGTCAGAACAAACTCACTAGCAGATATCAGAGGTGTTATAGAAGGAATTGCCTCCAAGGAAGTCTTATTGATGTAACCACTGTCCAAGTGTAAACCAGTGAGTTCAACACTTGTAGTGGCTGCTTCACTTGGAATACCACCAAGAGTTACTTGTAACTCAAGGGGTGTAACCTCCTCAGGTTGTGTTGGTGGGTTAGCAAAGATTGATGCATTAGGCCTAGTCTGTTGTTGAAGTATATTCTCATTGACAGGTGATTGAGAAGGACTGGTTTGTGCCTGGTTCAAATCAATTGCATCCAACAAAAGTTTGGTTGGTGTGGGAATTGTAGATGTGAGGTTGGGTGTAGAAAGAGAATTTGCCCTGGGCATTGGGCTGTGGATGATGGAAACGAGTGATTCCAGAGCATCATAAAGTGGTGTCCCTTGTTGTACAACCTGTTCTTTTTGAGAAGAGACAGGAGGAGTTTCAGCTATGGTTTGAGATATTTTTACCAACTGCTGTAAGGAAGTAGCAGCAGTGGTTTGTTGTGACTTTTGTGTTGTCACAGGCAGTTGCTCTGGTATCTCATCCTCCAGAGTTGCCTTTTTGATGGGTTTTGGGGTTTTTTGAGTTTTCTTTTTCTGTGGCTTTTTGGTGATTGTAGGTGTGCGTTTCAAAGCAGTTGTTTTGCCACTTTGATCACTTGAGCAGTGGGCTCAGCAGCAGATACCTGAGGAGCAGTGTTTGCTGCTAAATTCTGCTCAGACACCTCTGCTTGTGTTTTGCAAGGTGTTGACATTCTTGTATAAGTTTCAGCAGTTAAGCTGTGCATTTGAAAAGAGTCACCTTGGTTTATTAAAGAAAGATCATCCTTACTGAATTTCTTTTCAAAATAGTAGCTTAGAAATCTTGGAAACAGTAAGAATGATTTTATTTCAACATTTTTAACCATATCATTAAAGATTACCTGGGAATAATTAAAATTTTCTTCTTGAAGAATAGCATACCCTAGGTTTTGAATCTTTAATGGTATTTCATTAGAAGCAGTGGTTTTATTTGAAACACACATAAGGAGGGTATGAAATAAAAACCTTGTTGCAGAAGGGAAGAAACCTTTTTGTAAGGTATCCCTCTTCATCATTGTGTCTGCATACCCTCTTTCAATGAAGTCAATTCTTAACTCATTTTTAGGAAAAGAATTTTTACTTTCTTGATCGTTGAGTTGAAAGACCTCCGAGATAGATTGTGGGGTTATTATGACAGCTTTTCCCTGTAGAGAAGATTAATGGCTTTGATATCTTTGTGACACCTGTGTCACTTCAGCCATCAAACAAATACCAAACCAATGAAATATTGTATTTCATACTTGGGATTTGTATAAACATGTGTATCTTTTGCACATATCAATTCTTGTTCGATTTCGGGCTCTAAATCGCTTTCTGGAAGGTTATATGCGCACTGATGCGTAAATATAACCATTTTAATGCAACAAACATTCCGGAATAGTGATATAGGCTTAACATACCTTAAATAACCTTTACATAACTTAGAAATAAGTTTTGGATGGTTTGGTATGCCAAAATCAAGTCTATTCGCTTACAGGGACTAAATTCGACAAACTGCGAAAGTATGTCAATTTGTACTGTAACGGACATTCTGTAACTTGACCATAAGTTAAACATACCAAAATATCCTTTACATAGCGTAGAAATAGGCTTTGAGGTGTTCGGTGTGCTAAAATAAACTTTTTGGTCATTCAGGGACTAAAAGCGTCAAAAAGTGCATAAGTTTGCGTTTTCGCGCATAACTTACGTTCTGAATACTTTCGGACATCCAAAAATTTATGTAAGCATTAAAATATTTTATTTTAGTGTTTGGCATAAGAAAAATCCATTTGTCGCACAATTTGGATCGTCTTTCGCGCTTATGCGCATTCCGTCGTAATTAAGCGAACACCGCAACTGTACGACCAAACGAACCGACATCCGGAATATTTTTGAGCATGTTTTGAGTTCCCTACACTTTAACTTCATTTTTGAGCCTTGAAATGAGGTTAACGGGGCTTAAACGTGCCAAAAATGGGCCAAAATACATGTTTTTGAAGTGCAGGGACTAAACTGCAATTTCTGAATAGTTACCCAAGCGGGCCGCGTAAGCCCATGTGTACATCTTACGCGGGCCGCGTGAAAGGCCCAGTAACAGAAAACCAGTTTCTGAAACAGCAGCTGGTATTCGTTGAACTTGGACATGATTTTGATCAATCTAGGGGCAATTTTTGATAGTTTTTATTTACCCCTTGTATTACAAAACAATGGGCACAAGTGGAGGGCCAAGATTAAAGCTCGATTATCGAGAAACGATCCTAACGGTTCTACCATTTCTATAAATACCCAACCCATTTGCCCATCTTCCTCACATTTGATCTGATTCAAAGCTTTCTAAGTGGAAGTGTATACTTCCTACCTGAAAGCGAATCGGGTTAAATCTTGCGGGGACCTTCTGTAAGTATTCTTTCGCGTTTTTCATTCGTTTTAACATTAAAGTCAAACTGTTTTTGACTTTCTGCATTGACCAGTTTATGGTCAACGCGAAGTTCGTTTGAACTTCATAACGTGAGCGTAATCACGATGGTTATAGTCCCTAGTGACTATACCTACTGATTACCACGTTATCTAGGCTCAGTGACGAGTCGTAGTTTCGGCCAAAATGCGTTTTCTCGCGTATTTTGTAACCAAACTACTCTTGGGTATTAAAACCGTTTGTTTTAATACCAAACCTGTTTTCTAACTTTACTAAACATGTTCTAGCATGTTTAGCTCGTCGCTTTTAGATTTGTGCTTGTTTAGGGTCGTAAAGGTAAGCGATCTAATCAATCGCTTATGCTTTCGAACCCGACCCATTTGGTCGATCATTAGGATCCGACCAAACACTTTAGGTGAGCATAGTTGCATAGGGAATAACCTTCCAAGGTTATACCTTATGGTCACGTCGTTTAAATAGTTGTATGATAGGTAGTTTATATGCCTTAGGTAAATTACCAAAATACCCTTTTTACGCATAAATTCATTTAAAGCATATGTATCCTAAATTTTGACATCTAAACTGATTGGGTAACTATATTAGACATGTTAAGGCATATTTTACTTGTCATAGGACTAGTTAAGCGGTCCGAACGTGTTTTACGCGAACGACGCGTTAAAGTAGCATAAGCTACCTAAACAGGTCGTAATGGGTTATAAGCACTTAGGTTAGGTTTCGTCTTAGTATGAGGGCTTGTTTAACCATATCATATGAGTTCCAATACTCATTTGGTTTACGAAACCTCATACTATCCAATCCCCCGATTTAGGTCCGGTTATTTATGTAGTTATCTATATTAGGTGCCGTTTGATTTCCGTGATCCCTCTAGCTTTGCTTGGTTGTTGTTCAAGACTTCTAGGCACCCTCAAGTGAGTACATAGTCCCCTCTTTTACTGTTTTTCAAACATTTTGGGGTGAAACACATGTGCCTACTTGTTACTTTCATGTTTTCCATGTTTTTACATCATATACTTGCTATGTTCATTAGTACACTATTAGTACATGATTTCATTATGTTTTTGCTATGTATGTCCATTGTGTGCATACTTAGTACATCGTTTTACATGACATTTTCATGCTATGTATGTTCATCATACTTAGTACATTTTCATTTCATCACATGCTTATATTTTGGGTATGACATTTGGTTTGTTTAAGTGGGACAATATACATTCATTAACTTTGATCACGCCGCTCGTTAGTAGGTAATGGTACCATAGGAATTGACAACTCCCGTTCCTGACATCCTGGGCTTGTTTGGATGGAAGGAATGACCGAATTCGATTAAAACATTTAGACAGATAGACCTTTAGGGGTTTATCACCACAGTCGCAAGGCTTGGATGTATGCACTTTCACAATACCGCATAAATGTTTGTATTCAGTATAGCATGCATTTCCACAAAACATAACATTGATTTAAACCATGTTTTACTTCAATACATTGTTTTGTGCATTTTTACACATGGTTTAGTGGATACATATTTCACTTGCCATACATGACATTTTGTTTACACATTACATGATTGACATTTGACATAGACATTTTGACATGGTTTTCACAATGACATTTTGACAAATGGTTTAGACATGGGCAATTTACATTGGTGGTTTGTTTGGGTAAGTGATTTAAGTAGCGAGGCGTGTGTAATGTGATACAAGCATGGTGGATACGCCGCTGGTACTTCCTATATATAAGTGCTTGTATTACATTACATGTCGTAGCGTTATTTAAATCATTCAATTTGGATTTATACATTTTTATACAAATAACATATTTTTCACAAGACACTGTTTTATAAACAACTTATTTTTACTTGGTTATTTTTCAAACGTTTTATAAAAGCAAACACTTAAACTGGATTCACAAGACATATTTTTCACAAGACACTTATCCTTACATTACTCTTTTACGTATCATCTACTTTATTATCGCTTTTCAAACGTTTTATAAAAGCAAACACTTAAACTGGATTCATGACAAGTTTTCATTTAAACATTTTCTTAAACCTAAGTCATGAATCCTATTTTCACCAAACCTATGTACTCGCCGGCATTTTTATGCTGAGGTATTTTCACATGTGTTTCAGGTACTATAGTTGATGATATTTGATGATGATATTGATGCATGCTCACATAGGATTGGACGGGGCCTTAGTGACAATAAAAGATGCAAGACTAGTTAAATTTTGTTTTACTTCTTTGTTTGTTAAGACATTGTAACTCTTTTAATCAATAAAACAACATTCCAATTTTCCATGTGTTATGAAACAATGATTCTGTTACAACACTCCCCGACGTTTCTGCCACGTTTTGTTGTTTTACGTGGTCGGGGTGTGACAGAAAAGTTGGTATCAGAGCTCATGGTTATTGGGAATTAGGTTCTTTGTAATGCTTTGACCTAGTCTATAACCTTCCTAGGACCCTAACGCAAGTTTACTTGCGTTTAGTCATAAAACAATACCGTCACCTATCCTTAGGCGACAACCACAACAAGAACATAAATTTCAAAACCGCTTTGAAAACTAATCATTTGTTCTAGGATGATTTATTATATGGTTTTGAACCCTTCCAGTTTGATTGTTGGCCTAGTGCCTTCTAAGTTTTCAAAATCTCGTCAAGGTTTTGGGTTCTAAATAATGTGAACACGTGCAAACTGGAAGAGTGAATGCCTGTACTCTAAGTTTTCTGTCTAAGGCTAGAGTGTTCGTACAAATCCGCAGTATCGGACCAGTCACTCTTACCTGGGAACTCTTGGGGTGAGTGTTCACTTATAGGCAAGCATGTCTTCACCGATGCATTATTATGACCCGTTTGCTTTGATTTGTCACCGTCTCATTTGTTTGCCTTAGGTAACAAACAAATGATTGCAATTCGTATGCATTGCCTTTCTGTTTTGTTTATCCGATAACATTCCATTTGTTGCTTCCTATGTCTTTCATTTTCTTCTAGAATGTCTCTTCATCTCAATAACGGTCAAATGTCCGAGCAAACAGCCAAATTTGCCCAGCAAATAGGCAAAGTAATTTTGAAGTCTGTGGATCTAGGCATTGCCATGTCTTGTCTCAAAAATGGAGCCACTCAAGAGTCACCAAAGGAAGCAGAAGTCAAGCCTGCACCAAAATCATGGAAGCGTAAGGCTTCAAGGAAACCCGCAGCAGTTACACCTAATCAAGCGGGACCTAGCCAAGTGGCAGCGCCACTAGCTAGGAAGCCGTACATAGGAACTGCCCCATGGTGCAAACGATGCAACCGTCATCATTCAAACCTCATACCCTGCTCCAAATGTACCTACTATGGACGGTTGGGACATTTGATTAGCATATGCCGCTTTGCTATCCAGAACAAAGCTGTTGCAAATCTTGCTGCTACCCAACTCCAAGTCAACCCTACTCAAGCTCGTTTTCCGTCTGGTACTTGCTACAACTGTGGCGAAACGAGCCATTTCAGGAAAAAATGCCCAAAGATTGTCAATGCAAATCCAACCCTTGGATAAGCATTTGGCCGATCAAAAGATGTTGCTGTCTTATGCCTTTGTTTCTTTTGTTTTCTTGTATTGTGAAACAATCTGTTTTGTTCATAAATAAAAGTCGTTGTTCGCAATTCTGATATACAAATGTAGTTACATGTGTGTATGGCATTTCCCTATAATACCTACATCAAGGAACTATGCTCTTTACAAACTACTCTTGTGGTTCTCCCTTTCAAGTGATCGCTCATGATTTCCTTGAAAATTTGAAGTACTCGTTTCATTCTATGAGACAAAGTACAAGAAATAAAGCGAAATTTTGAGTAATCGTGCTTTTTGCGCATCTCTGCCTTTGAATCCTTGGTTAGATAACTAAGGGTATTTTCAAATCTCAAACCCATTACATTCTGATTTTTCAACATGCATAACATAAGTTTTCAAAACAACCTTCATGACTTCAAAAACATTTTATATATAGTTCAAAAACGTTTTTAATATAATGTATTTACTTAACATATCATATGCATGATTTCAAAAACATTGTCTATGTTTTCAAAAACGACCTTCATGATTTCAAAATGTTACTAATACGGTATAATTACTTATATCAAGTGCATGATTTCAAAAGCATCATTCATATTTTCAAAAACTTTATAACATTTTTAAAAATATACCTACCTAATACACCTACTTAATGATTTCAAAAGTGTTATATATATAAGGTTTCCAAAAACATTAAACACATTTTAGAACCCCATGCATAGTTTTCAAAGTATTTTCCTCATACATTGACTTAACCTTCAAATTCCGCTTCATATGTCGCCTTGGCATATCTAGCATCTCAACTTCATAAGCATTTTTACTTCATGTTTTGACTTAAGCACATCCAGTGCAAGGTTTCAAAACATCTTCAACTTCTAAAATCCATATGGGATCTTTTTATCTTCACAATTAACCCTTGTGGATGATTATAATTCAAATCAGAGTCCTTAATTGGATTCCTTGTGTACCTTAATTCGAACATTTCGGTTCCTTATAATCGAAATCGAATTTTCTTTTCAAGATCTTTCTACCTTCATAGTTAGATTATTGATAATGTTTAAAGCACCAATCAAAATCCACTGATTGGATACCTAGTGTGCTTAAAATGCATGTGCACAGTTAGCAGAACAAATTAACAAAATCATGACAAATTTAAAATCAAGATAAACAATTTTGTGGTTCTGTGACTATGTGTTTATGCATTTTGCGTTTTCTTTTATGCATTTTTGTGTTTTTATACTCTGGATATTCGTTATCCAAATCCTCGTAGAACCTTTCATATCTTCATATGAGGGATTCGTAGTAAGATATTCAAAAGGTACTACCTTAAATCCTTAATGGGCTTCTACGTAATCGTTAAGACCCTTGGATTATATAGTACCATTCCATGATTCAAAGAGACCCTTTTAGTGGTATAGGTCAAAGGATTGATTCAGAATCTGGTTGAGAATGACATGTGATGATATAAGCTGAAAAGACTCCTTGGCGGTCTGGAGATCATTTATTGACTTAATTAAAAAGGACCCCAGTATGGTCTAATCACAATCATCACAGGCTCGTTCATTGTTTTCCTCCCCTACACATTATAAGATGCACTACGTGACCATGCAAGGAATTACTGTGACACCCCAGGAAAACCAGGAAACCAACGCAACTTAACTAGCTTCCTCAGTAACCACGCGCTAAATTTCGGGATGAAATTCTCTTAACAGGGGGAGAATGTGACAACCCTCAAAATCCCATGTATTCTGTACAATTCATTAATGATAATTAAAGTGCTTGACGACTGTGTGGAAATATTTAACTGTTCTCTGATTTCTGTGTTATATTCACATGTGCGTGTTAACATACTAGTAGTATGCGGAAAACCTGACTAAATGGTCCTGAATATTTTCCTATATGTTAGGAATTTATTTCGTTACAAAAATATATAAATAAGACACTTTACGTACAATCAAACATTTTAACGGAACAGTATCCGACTGAACAACCGGACATTACCCGGGACACCAAATATTTACCAAATACATTGTGTTATTATTTTTTGGCTAGTCATAATCCTCGTTGGTCATAACACCCATTGAAAACCTAATAACTAGTAGATACCATCACTTTACTTGGATTCTAACTAGTAATTGCACCTTGGTTGAAATTTTGCAAACAAGAACCCCCCCCCCCAACCGAATTTTTGGTCCATGTGGACCCACCAAATATACTTTCCATACTTCCTATCTTCCCATAGAATATATTTCAATTCTTTATTAGATTGTTGCTTCCTAATCTAACCAAAATATGTGAAGATGATTATAAGGCATGGCCATGAGATCTTACAATCAATTCAAGTCTTACACACCCTCACATTACTACTCCCTCTCTCTCATTCGGTTTCCCCCAAAACCGAAATCCATCACCACCACTATCATCATCCATCTCTTCCATTTTTACAAGTTCCATTCAAGTTTGAAGGTGATCTATGGAGGTGGCAACTTGAAGGACTTTCTAAGGAGTTTGTTCTAGTCTTTTTCACCATCACTTTCTCATCACTTCTTCGCAAGATTTCATCCCTAGCTATAAGCTAGTAGTAAGTCCTTTGTTACACTCTTGTTAATTTTGTTTCATCTCATTTCTATGATCAAAGGGTGTAGTATGTTTAAAATCACTAAAGTGTCAAGAACAAATAGATAAATATTAAAAGTTTACTTATGATTGATACTTAAAGATGAAAACTTGTTGGTTTAAGGTTAGTTAATGCATATATGATGTTTGATCATCAAACTTTTGATAAACCCGTTGTTCGGACACTTGTTAATACGTTTAGTAACATTTAAACCATAAAACAGCAAGCTGAGTAATGATTTCCAGCCGACTTCATCAGGCTGTAAACAGGCCATAAATTCAACGAAAAACCGATATTTTGAATCTAAAATATGTTATTATGAAATACGGTTCTAATGGCACTGGAATCATAATTTTTGGATTCCGTTTACTATTTTTAAAGTGTTAATTTGTAACAGCAACTTAAGCTGAATTTTGACAGCAATAAATGGGTGTTATACTTTCGGTCATAACCTGAGTTTTGTGATGAATCGGACCATGAAATTTGTACAGTAGATGACAACCGATGCATTTGTAATTACCCCACTGGAATTTCGTAAATCGGACACTCGATGAATTTTTAATAAATTGTTCCGTGAACTATGGTCAGAAAATACATAAATCTGAGTTCAGTTCGGAATATGAATTTTTATAAAATATTGGCGATGAATTAGATCCCCGATATTTTTACACAATAATATTTGGGTCATTTAGCATCTTCTGTAAAAAATTTGGGAATTGTTGGAACAAGTTAACTATTTTATTAAAATCCCCGAAAACAGCCCGCTTTTGAATATTTAAGCTGAAACTACATAAGTAGTGATTTGCGTGTCTAAATGTCGAATATGTTATCTGTGAATGATCTAACATGTTATGTGTCGATAAAAGTGTTATGTGCAATATCGTATGTTTAATTGTGAATGGGAATAGATTGGGAGGTTACATGGGCATAAACCGTCAAAGTAATGCATGTTATGTGATAGATACGTGTAGGAACTTTATGCTCTATTTGAAAACCACTAAATGATTAACTGGTAATTATATTAGGACGTGATTGACCGACCTCGACTGTTAGCTATATTTGAGAATCTAACCGAGCAAACCGAGGTGAGTTCACACACTTTCTAAGGCATGGGATTCCCGGTGGTTTGGGAATGGGTTAAAGAACTTAAAATTGAATCTACATATCCTCCTTGGGTAGGATATGTACGGCCATCCTCCTTGGGTAGGATGCTAATATTATTCCTGCGTATTCTCCTTGGGTAGAACTACGTACGTTCGTCCTCCTTGGGTAGGACAACAACTTTAAAACTTGCTAGACAAAACTCTATCATAAGTCCCTCATTTTATATCGACTTAATCGCCGAGGCCAATGGCGAGCGGGTCATTAGTTAATAGCGCTATTAGGTTTAACAAACCTCACACCGTGCCAGTCGGACGGGCGTGTTCTAATGGACTATGGCAAACCATCAGTGATGATAGACACTGATGTAGGGCACAACTTACTTGCGTAGTAGTCGATATCATACGGTCTAGTGGTTCACATGGGAAGCCCCCACTAATCATGGAAATGGTTTAGGTAATAAAGAATGAACTGGTTAATCTTACTTTCAACTACGGGGTAACCCCCACGGCAATTACGCCAACGAAAGACAAACCACCTTTTCAGAAACAACTTAAAACTAAATAACTAAACGTGAACTCACTCAACTTTGTTGTTGACTCGTTGTTACATGCCTTACAGGTCGTTAAATGCTTGGAGCTTGCACGAGGAAGTAGTCGTTGTGGGATACGGACTGTCATGTTCCGTAATAAACACTTAATCCTTATGAACTTATTAAATCTACGTTTTGGATTTTAAACTTATGGACTATGAACTTATATTTTGGTATCACGTATTATGCTTCTGTTGTTTAATTTAAAACTTGGTTAACTGGCTTTTGGTCACCAATTGTATTGTGGTTGGTTTTATTTACTTAAATACGTTGTTCAATATGATTGGTGGCTCGATCCTGGTCACGTCACGCCTCCAAGCGGTGGTACTCCGCATGGTGGATTTTGGGGGTGTGACAATTACGTAATTATGGATGCATACATAATTACGAAGTTCAGTGCACGGAAACCGCGGTAAGACTTATTATGTGTAAGAACCAATAGTGGCAACCGTAACAAAATGTGAACAATGTAATAGAGGTACGGTGGACGCACCAATAACGCTTTATATACTTGTATATAAGTGACCCTCTCACATTGCAAGCATAATGTTATTTAAAGTTACTAGAAGTTCAGGACTCTAACCAGTGTTGTTCGATCTTTTCAACTTCATGTTTCAAGCTCTCACAAGTTTCCTCTAAATAAATTTCGGGACGAAATTTCCCGAAGTAGGGGAGACTTTGACACCTGTGTCACTTCAGCCATCAAACAAGTACCAAACCAATGAAATATTGTATTTCATACTTGGGATTTGTATAAACATGTGTATCTTTTGCACATATCAATTCTTGTTCGATTTCGGGCTCTAAATCGCTTTCTGGAAGGTTATATGCGCACTGATGCGTAAATATAACCAGTTTAATTCAACAAACATTCCAAAATAGTGACATAGGCTTAACATACCTTAAATAACCTTTACATAACCTAGAAATAAGTTTTGGATGGTTTGGTATGCCGAAATCAAGTCTATTCGCTTACAGGGACTAAATTCGACAAACTGCGAAAGTATGTCAATTTGTACTGTAACGGACATTCCGGAACTTGACCATAAGTTAAACATACCCAAAATATCCTTTACATAGCTTAGAAATAGGCTTTGAGGTGTTCGGTGTGCTAAAATAAACTTTTTGGTCATTCAGGGACTAAAAGCGTCAAAAAGTGCATAAGTTTGCATTTTCGCGCATAACTTACGTTCTGAATACTTCCGTACATCCAAAAATTTATGTAAGCATTAAAATATTTTATTTTAGTGTTTGGCATAAGAAAATCCATTCGTCGCGCAATTTGGATCGTCTTTCGCGCTTATGCGCATTCCGTCGTAATTAAGAGAACACCGCAACCGTACGACCAAACGAACCGACATCCGGAATATTTTTGAGCATGTTTTGAGTTCCCTACACTTTAACTTCATTTTTGAGCCTTGAAATGAGGTTAACGGGGCTTAAACGTGCCAAAAATGGGCCAAAATACATGTTTTTGAAGTGCAGGGACTAAACTGCAATTTCTGAATAGTTACCCAAGCGGGCCGCGTAAGCCCATGTGTACATCTTACGCGGGCCGCGTGAAAGGCCCAGTAACAGAAAACCAGTTTCTGAAACAGCAGCTGGTATTCGTTGAACTTGGACATGCTTTTGATCAATCTAGGGGCAAATTTTGATGGTTTTTATCTACCCCTTGTATTACAAAACAATGGGCACAAGTGGAGGGCCAAGATTAAAGCTCGATTATCGAGAAACGATCCTAACGGTTCTACCATTTCTTTAAATACCCAACCCATTTGCCCATCTTCCTCACATTTGATCTATTTCAAAGCTTTCTAAGTGGAAGTGTATACTTCCTACCTGAAAGCGAATCGGGTTAAATCTTGCGGGGACCTTCTGTAAGTATTCTTTCGCGTTTTTCATTCGTTTTAACGTTAAAGTCAAACTGCGTTTGACTTTCTGCATTGACCAGTTTATGGTCAACGCGAAGTTCGTTTGAACTTCATAACGTGAGCGTAATCACGATGGTTATAGTCCCTAGTGACTATACCTACTGATTACCACGTTATCTAGGCTCAGTGACGAGTCGTAGTTTGGCCAAAATGCGTTTTCTCGCGTATTTTGTAACCAAAATACTCTTGGGTATTAAAACCGTTTGTTTTAATACCAAACCTGTTTTCTAACTTTACTAAACATGTTCTAGCTTGTTTAGCTCGTCGCTTTTAGATTTGTGCTTGTTTAGGGTCGTAAAGGTAAGCGATCTAATCAATCGCTTATGCTTTCGAACCCGACCCATTTGGTCGATCATTAGGATCCGACCAAACACTTTAGGTGACCATAGTTGCAAAGGGAATAACCTTCCAAGGTTATACCTTATGGTCACGTCGTTTAAATAGTTGTATGATAGGTAGTTTATATGCCTTAGGTAAATTACCAAAATACCCTTTTTACGCATAAATTCATTTAAAGCATATGTAACCTAAATTTTGACATCTAAACTGATTGGGTAACTATATTAGACATGTTAAGGCATATTTTACTTGTCATAGGACTAGTTAAGCGGTCCGAACGCGTTTTACGCGAACGACGCGTTAAAGTAGCATAAGCTACCTAAACGGGTCGTAATGGGTTATAAGCACTTAGGTTAGGTTTCGTCTTAGTATGAGGGCTTGTTTAACCATGTCATATGAGTTCCAATACTCATTTGGTTTACGAAACCTCATACTATCCAATCCCCCGATTTAGGTCCGATTATTTATGTAGTTATCTATATTAGGTGTCGTTTGATTTCCGTGATCCCTCTAGCTTTGCTTGGTTGTTGTTCAAGACTTCTAAGCACCCTCAAGTGAGTACATAGTCCCCTCTTTTACTGTTTTTCAAACATTTTGGGGTGAAACACATGTGCTGTAGGATCGTTCTCGGCCCTGTTTCAGTTGTTCAGAGAAGTTCGTATCCGAATTAAGAGGCGGAAACTAATAATTCGGTGCTATTGAAGCTGTATTCTCTTTAAACTTGTTGTATTATTGATTAATTGCACGATTACACGATTTGACAGCACTTCAGCAGCATGCTGGAACAATTACACCTTCAACTATGTGTTCTAACTCCCTGTGGTTCGCTCATAACTACCTCCTATATATACTTGTTCATGGTTCGCTTATATGTACAATCATATAAGCGAACCCACTCTTCAAAACCATATAGGCGAACCTATTTGTTACCACATAAGCGAACCTAAACCTAAACATGTCACAAAAGCGGACCTAACCTAGTGACTGATAAGCGAACCCTATACAAACATGTATTTCTAGGTTTCCGTGCCATATTAGATCTGTTCAACTTCAAGACTCGATGGAAGACGTAGTCAGCAGACGTAAGTACACCAACATGTGCCTACTTAGTACATCGTTTTACATCATATACTTGCTATGTTCATTAGTACACTATTAGTACATGATTTCATTATGTTTTTGCTACGTATGTCCATTGTGTGCATACTTAGTACATCGTTTTACATGACATTTTCATGCTATGTATGTTCATCATACTTAGTACATTTTCATTTCATCCAGTGGCGGACCCAGAAATTTTTTCATGGGGGTGCGGAACATTTTTAAAAATTTTAGGCCCCGAGTTATATAAATAAAAAAATTGGTTCGTATCGGGTCGGTTCGAGTCGGGTCGGGTCGGGTCATGTAAAACAAAAGAACATCAAACTAAATGGTTGATATGGTCCTCTTAGTAGATATGCCCTTCTAATCTCATCTCGTTGATTCACGTTATATGATTCAATCGGCTTGCGATTATAAGCATCCGAAGGAAGAGTATCCACATCAACGAATTCGGAAGATGTATCAACTTTCCTCTTGAGAAATCGCGCCATAACGTCCCTACTCATGGTTCCTATCGGCTATCACAAACAAATTGATCTATAAGTTCATGGCTCCGTAACATGTTACATAATGTATCAAGTATTCAAACGCTAGAAATCATAATGTAAATCACACTAAAAATCATCTAAACATCATATACACCATTAAAAGACAAAATATCACCATCATCACTAACAAAATATAAATATATAACCCACCACAAAATAAAATAAAATATCATCACTAACAAGAAGCACATGTCTCCTGCTATCAAAAAATCACTTCCGGTGGCTACCGGTTCCGTCCCACCCCACCAAAAAATCAACCAAAAATCATCAAAAATAACAAAGAAAATTACCCGTGTAAAACCCGTGAGGATCTCTCAGTGATATCAATCTTAACTTGTGAAAGCGCGGAAATCAAACACAAGTTGATTCAAGAATAATATAAAGATCAAACTAAAAACAATAAACAATAAACAAACTGAAAACTTGCATTCAAAGTTTACCAATGACTGATACAAGTATTCAAGAGGAACTCGGTTCCTTTGCTTGTGTCGCCCCCCAACTTGTAACCACAATTAACAACCTTTAATCTAATGATTAAGGTTGTTTATATACTAAACATATAGGGCCGAAACCCTTAGGCCCATGCGACATCAAACACCTAGCCCAAACCACAATAATTAACCCAAAACATAAAGAACTAGATAATTACAAGATCAACCCCTAAACATTAATAACCTACATGAATAAACCTTCAGGTTCCAACAATCTCCCCCTAGGTTTATGCATGAAGGTTCTTCTGACTTTAGTTGCCTTGATCACCACCACTCACACTGTCTTTATAACCACCGAAACCTTTCTTATGAATATGCATGACAGAGGCTACCGCAGATGTCCAACCCTTAGCAATTTCCTCATATTTTTCAGTAGCTCTGATTTGATTGCTTGCTAACACTTCCAGATCTTCAACCGCAAGATTCAACAAGTCAACCTGATCTACCAAACAGTAACTTGCATCTCCATCACAAACAATCACCGCTTGTCCAAGACGTTCATCATATGCCCAAAAGTGCAATGTCTTCAGTGCCCCTTTAGGAATCTTTCTCACCAACGGAATCGTCTTCTCTTTATCAGTAGCTGGCCAATGAACAATCTTCATGCGTTTGTTTGTATAAGGATCTCTAATACCTTTTGCTGGTCTAACAATAGAATCTGCCGTACGCATCGAGGGAAAACCTTTAGCAACCTCCCTTTTCAATCTCTCAAAGAATGCATATCCAGGACCATTAGGCTTATCATCCACATAAGGTTTATTAGACAAGTCTGTCAAATCTACCTTAGTGAACGACTGAAATTGTCCTGAACGCTTATACCATTCGACTGGTCCAACTTTTCTTCGAATCCACCATCTCTTGCGATCATGATCATACCCCCAGCTGACTACACCAGAACGATTTCCAACTTTATCGTAAAGGGTTTCACCAACATCCATTAAGTGATGAGTCGCATGAGCATCTTCATCGTCTGGATTCACATTCTTGTTCTTCAAGATCACCAACTCCCTTTTCTTTTTCAACCTTTCTGCCTTTGCTCTATCTGCTTCTGGATCAGTAACTCTTTCAAAGTATTTCTCCATTGCAGCATTCTTTTCAGCATTATCCTTTTCAAAGGCTTTCTTTCTATTTTCAACATCTGTTGGATCAGAAAATTCCTGGCCAAACTTCTTTTCAAGCTTTCCTCGTAGATCATAAACAATGTTGAATAACAAGCTAACCTCTCCTTGGAGTTGCTCAATTTGTTGATCTTTCTTCACAATTGTGTCTTCAAGCTGAATAATCTTCGCATCTTTATGAATCGAATCTTGCTCAAGCACAACCAATCGTTTCTTCATCTCCCTCATGCTTATAAACTCATCTTCGTCACTAGAGTCACTATCAAATGGCATTCTAAGTGGTTCTACAGGCCTTTTTCCACTTGAACTGCCCGGTTCTTCATGAACAATACCAGAAGGTCCAGCACCAGCTTCATTGTGAACTTCAACATTGGGCCTAGCTTCATTCTGAACTTCAACGTCCATTGTAGCTATATCATCTCTTTGAGTATGAACACCAGACTCAAAGATATTCTCTGTAGTGGTGGTGGTAGCATCGTCAACATACTTTTCAAAATCAAAATCATACAAACCTTCGCTATCATCAGCAACGCTCACGGATTGATCTTTTCCTTGTTCAATAAACATTCCAGGTCTAGGATCCCTCCTTTTCCTTTTCAACGGAATGGAATCAGAATCCCTTGGGCTTTCAATAGGCTCTTCAGTTGATACTGACAAATTGGAAGGAGGATTTCCCATCTTGTCAGTTACTGACTTTAACAGCAATGCCAAACTCTCAGCAGAAATCACTGGATTTACCGTAGAAACAGCATCAGCATTAACTTCAGGAGGAAGTTCTATGTCATCATCATCAGAATCACATGTTATCTCAACACCTTCATCGTCAGAGTTAATAGTGATACGCTCTGGCTCAGGCTCATCTTCAGCTCTCCTTTGAATATCATGTTCTTCAGCAACGATAGCACGTGCAGGTACAGCTTGTGCCATCACTGGATTCTCACCAATGTCTTCGGTCTCTGCAAACTGACCAAACTTCTCCAACTCGATCAAACCTTCAAACTTTTTCTCTATTCCCTTCTTCGTAGTGAGAGCACCAAAACATGAAGGGCCCATAGGCTTTAACTCCAAAGTGTTACCAGATCTCTTCAATTCAGGATAACGCTCATTTAGAATCATCTGCACAAATCTAGGATACATAAGAAACTTATCCTTTCGAAGCCCAATAGCATTTCTCTTCATCGCTTCCAGAACATATCTTGAATAGTTAAACGGCTCGTTTGTAATCACGCAAATCAAAGCAGCCGTCTGTGTGGAGTTTAACTGATCAATTCCCCCACGATTTTCGGTCATGCACAACAGGAACATGTGCAGTAATAGACGCCAATACGGATGAACAAACTTCTTAACCAAGGGAGGAAACTTTCCTTCATAACTCAATCGTGGCAAAATTGCTTCAATGGTTCCAGCAGCAAGCTCGATTGGATCTGTTTCCTGATCATTGAACTTCAACACATCTCTGATAATCTGCTCCGTCACTATAACCTTCGTCCCGTCGATCTCAGCAGCTATAGCTCCCTTTCCTTCAATGATTTCAACTGCAGCAGTCTTCCAAAATTCTCGAATTAGGCTTTCATAAACGACCGGATTTTCACGAAGAGCATGAACAATACGGCATGTATTTAGGCCTTTTATTAATGACGTGAACAGCTGCTTGTGCTTCACTGGTGGAGGTGCCAAATATGCTACTTGATTATGAGATGCAATAAACTTTAAGTCCATTTTTCTGCACACAATCACAAAAACATATAAGTTTCCAAATATAACAGTGATAAAAATTAAAATTCAAAACAAACACTGTCACTGTTCACTCGAAACCATGAGTCGCAACCAGCAAAACTGAGTCGCAACCAGCAGATTGCGAGTCGCAATCATGAGTCGCAACAAGCCAAGATGAGTCGCAACCATGAGTCGCAATCTTGAGATTGCGACTCGTAACCACTGGTTTCGTGTCTTAATTGTTCTTGGTTGCGAGTCAACACTTCATCGGAAACTTCAAAACATCATCGGAAACATCATCGAAATCATCAAATCTTCATCGGAATCTTCAAACATTCGCCGGAATCTTCAACAAAAATTCATAATTCCTGCAAAAACTTGAATAATGACGTCATTGTACCTGATGAATATCAAATCAGATTGCGAGTCGCAATCGGAAGTCAGTTGGAACCGTTGATAGATGCCGGAATATTGAGAGAGAATTGAGATGTGATTGCGAGTGAATGAGGAATGCGAGTCGTAATCACCCTTTTATAATTCAACTGTTTCTCATGGGCCCAAATCTGTTGGGCTTGGGCCTTATGGACTTGGGTTCAAAAATGATTTTCAAGAGATAATTTAAACAAACCCAATTCAAAAATCTGATTTAACAAAAATTACCCATTAAACCTTTTGAGCATTTGTTTGCAAAATAAAAACCTAAAACAAAATTAAATAATAAAATATTATTTACAAAAATAAAATCAGGAAATTTGCATAGATATTCAGGGATCAAATCACAAAGTTTCAGGCTTGACTTCACTTATCAACACTGATCTACTAGAGGATGATCTAGACGATTGCCAGTATATTTGTCCTCTTAAACTCATCTCCCTAGATCTTTTCCATATAACTGCCTGTATCTCTTTTTATCATGTTTTGATATTTTTAATAATGAGCACCCAAACAAATACTAATCAAATCCTGGAATTATGCACAGCTCACTCTATCATGCAAGCAGTTTCCCTACCACATATTTCACAAGTCCAATCCAAATTTCTGAAATCTTAACTGGGAATAGGTTGAGAAGAGAACAGAATAGATCTTTTGCAGAGATGGTATAATATACAGATCAAATGAGTTTTCTCAATTTGATATAGGTTTATTGGGTTTCTTTTGGGCACTAGAGGGCCTCTTTCGGGTGTTAATTGATCTACAGATCGACAACGTACAGCTAGGTCAGCATATATCTGGATGCAGCAGAAGCTGACGTTGCCTAGCACCTCCAGGTCAGCATGTATCTGGATGCAGCAGAGGAGGTACACGACTTTTTCAGATAAGATTTCAGAATCAGATCAAAATTGTGTGTATCGGGAAAAACATACAAACATTCAAATAGACATGAGCTAATTCCAAGTGATTTTCTTTTCTGAGGTCATGTACTAGTTTAGTTCTGAACAGAAACAGCTATTGTTTCCAATCTTAAGGATAGAGCCTACCAACACATCATACTAGAGTCAAACTATTTCGATACTGGTCTTACATGAGTCAGCCCTCGACCATAATGTGAAAATTCATTTCATTTCCCAGTCCAGCCACACTTCCTTTTGAACCTCTTTTTGTATTTTTTCAATTTTTTAATGTTTTTGTATTTTTCGATTTTTCTCCCCCTAAATTTGTGCATAAATAAAAATTACCTAAGAACAGAAAACTTTATGAACAAATTTACCTACGAAAAAACAAAACATGCTCAATCAGTAAAGCGGATCATTTTTAGAAAATCCACAAGCACTCTGAATTTCGAGCTGTTGACAGGTTTGGTGAACAAATCGGCAGCATTTGCATCTGTGTCGATTTGTTCAAGAGTAATCAGACCTCTGTCAAAACAGTCTCGAATGAAATGAACTTTAATATCAATGTGCTTGGTTTTGGAGTGAAAAACAGGATTTCGAACAATTTGTATTGCAGCATCATTATCGCAGTAAATAGTAGTGTTAAGATAAGTCAAACCATAATCCTGCAATTGATGTTGCATCCACACCACTTGAGAGCAAGAAGCAGAAGCAGCAACATACTCAGCTTCAGCTGTGGATATCGCCACTGTTTGTTGTTTCTTGCACTGCCAAGAAATGAGCCGATCACCAAAAATTGACATCCCGCAGAAGTGGATTTCCTGTCACTGTCAGTACCTCCAAAATTGCTGTCAGAGAAAGCAAACAAGTCAAATTGCTGTCAGAGGGCGGCCTTTAAGATACCGAAAGATCCGTTTAACAGCAATAAGATGAGAAGTTTTAGGATTAGCCTGATAGCGAGCACAGTTGCAAACAGCGAACATGATGTCCGGACGGCTAGCTGTGAGATACATCAATGACCCGATCATGGACCTATATTGACGTTGATTTACAGACTCTCCTTCTTCATCTTCAGTCAATAATGGTCTCTCAGCCATAGGTGTTTCAGCAGGCTTTGCGTCCGTGAATTTGAACTTTGCCAGCACATCATCCACATACTTCCCTTGATGAATCAGAATTCCTTGTGAACTCTGCTTGACTTGTAGACCCAAAAACAGTGTCATCTCCCCCAGAGCACTCATTTCAAACTTTTTCTTCATAACTCTCTCGAACTCCTTGCACAGATCCTCGCTTGTAGATCCGAAAATGATATCATCAACGTAGATTTGAACCAAAATTTGATCACGTCCTACCCTCTTGATAAACAGAGTCTGGTCTATGGTGCCACGCGTATATCCATGAGCCAACAGATGCTCTGTTAGGGTGGCATACCAAGCTCGAGGAGCCTGATATAACCCGTACAACGCCTTGTCTAACTTGTAGGCGTACTCAGGATGATCTGGATGCACAAACCCTGGCGATTGCTCGACAAAAATTTCCTCCTTCACATCTCCATAGAGAAACGCGGTCTTGACATCCATCTGATAAACAGTGAATCCCATGTACGACGCGTAAGCCAAAAAGATCCGGATGGCTTCAAGTCGCGCAACCGGAGCATATACTTCATCATAATCCAGACCTTCGATTTGTCTAAATCCCTGAACCACCAGCCTTGCTTTGTTTCGAACGATGACACCCGCAGAATCATGCTTGTTTCGAAATACCCATCGAGTTCCAAGCTTACGCTTTCCTGCTGGCAACTTGACAAGCTTCCATACTCCAAGTTTTTCAAACTGGTTCAGCTCTTCGTGCATAGCATCTACCCAGCCAGGTTCCTGCAAAGCTATATCAATGGTTTTAGGTTCGATTTGAGAAAGATAACAAGAATATAAGCAAGTGTTAATGGTTCCTGATTGACTCCTGGTCAAAATTCCTGCATTTACAGGACCAATCACATTCTCGATTGGGTGATTGCGTTGAACGCTCGTCGGTATGGCCAAATCAGGTACAGTCTCCTCTTCAGTGGTGGTGTTGCTAGACTCCCCCTCATTAGGTGCGGTTGTAGTATGAACTACAGGAGAAGTGACAGTACAATCCTCAGGAATTGGATCAGGAAACAATGCAGAGTCACTAGTTGCTGCACCCTCATGGGGTTTGATTGACCATCGGTGTCGGTGTAGGATGTTGCGTAAACACCATTCCCGGTGGATCAACGGTATGATGCTTCACATTGTCTTGCATCTGGGCTTCGTCTTCTGTATCTTCAAATGACAATGGTTGTTTGGGAATAGACACACCTGCAACTGAAACATCACTTGACAAAATGTTAAATGATTTAAACAGAGCAGAATAATCGTATAACCAATCTGGACCAACTCTAGCGTCCGTAGCATTCTCTTCAAGCCACTCAATGTTGCACGACTCGACGACCTTTTTAGTTACTTTGTTGTATACCCTATAAGCAGAGCCTTTAGCATATCCAATAAAGTAACACTCGTCACCTTTGACTTCAAACTTTCCGTTGGAGTCCATTAGTAATAATACGCATGGACAACCAAAGATGCGAAAGTGTGAAACCGAAGGTTTACGTCCTTCCAGAATCTCATAAGGGGTTTTCATGTGACGTTTGTTTACTAAAGCATGATTCTGGACGTAACAAGCCGTGCTAACAGCCTCGGCCCAAAAGAAGCTAGGAAGCTTTGAATCAGCCAGCATAGTACGCGCAGCTTCAATGAGAGTACGATTCCTTCTTTCAGCCACTCCATTTTGTTGTGGAGTTCGAGGCGCACTGAACTGACGATCGATTCCCTTATCAACACAGAACGTATCTAAAATCACGTTCTTGAATTCTGTCCCATTGTCTGATCGAATAACCTTCACCTTAGTGCTCGCTTGATTTTCAGCCAAAGTGATGAATTGTTTTACCAAGACAGCAGTTTCATTTTTGTGACTGAGAAAATACACCCAAGTGTAGCGAGAATAATCATCGACGATTACCAAACAGTAAGCTTTCTTCTCAATGCTCAGCACATTCACTGGACCAAAAAGATCCATGTGAAGTAGTTCGAGTACAGCTTTTGTCGAAGGTGCTGGTTTAGTCTTATGAGGTTTTCGATGAGCTTTCCCTTTCGCACATGCAACACATTTTTCCACCAACATGAAATCCTTGATCGGAAGATCTCGTACCAATTGACCTTTAGCTAGACGGTTCAGATTTTTCATATTCACGTGCCCAAGTCGACGATGCCACAGTAGACCATCATGCTCTGAAATCTTTGAAAATAAACAAGTGATCTCTTCACACGGTTTCTTGTTCATATCAATGACGTAAGCATTTCCCTTTCTTTCAGCTGTCATCAAGAACCAGTCTTCTGGAATAACAATCCCAGGCTTAAGAACATGACATCCCTTCTTCGTAAAATGAACTGAATTCCCTCGATCACAAATCTGCGAAATACTTAACAGATTGTGTTTCAGTTCTTGAACATAATTGACATTTTCAAAGCTGAGAACACCGTTTTGAACAGTTCCTTTCAAAGTGATTCTGCCAGATTCACCTCCCGCAAATGAGACATATCCGCCATTAAATTCTTTGATGTTCACAAGTTGGGATAAGTCTCCTGTCATGTGCCTGGAACAGCCACTATCCATGTACCACAGGCGCACGGTAGTCCTCCACAGCTGTTCCTGCACGAGTAGCGGGATTAGTTAGATTTAGGAACCCAGCCCATAGTGGATCTGGGTTTTCCTTGAGCATCGAAATACGTTACCCTCTGCCAAACTAAATTATCTTTATTCAGAAATTTTGAAACATTTTTGTTGGCGACCTTTTGATGATATGATTTCATTTGATTGGATTGCATACCATTGACTTTAGGTTTCCAAAACTTTCTCGACCAGTTAGAATTTAAACTTTCAAAAGCGTTACCAAAAGAATTACTTCGATTACACTGAAAATTTGTTTGTCTATTCTGATATTGATTATGGCGTTTGGCTGCATTCCAATCCTGATCAGAAGGTCTAGTCCTATGATGATGGTTGTTCTTCATCGTCTTAGTCCTTGCAGACTTCATGGACTCCGAACAGTGATATCGATTGGACGTGACCTTCTGATTTCGCCCTGATGGTTTCTTGTTCGGTGTCCTTGGGAGTTTACCACAATTTCTGGCAATGTGACCGGCAATGCCACAGTTAAAACATGTTTGACGTTTCACACTTTGAATATTTTTGACATTTGGACTCTGTTTGCTTGATTTCGAGTGATTCAACGTTTTAGTTTTCTGACTATGTTTGATTTGTGGTTTTTCTTTTAACTGATTTTCTTCTGATGATTTCTCGTTTTGACCAACATCCTTTTCATTTTCACTTAATCTCGATTCCGAATTTGAACATGTATGAGTTTCATCCAAATGCGTTTTATCAACACATTTATCATCTGAAGCTGATTCAGGTTCACTTCCTGAACAAGAAGAAGTCTCGACAGTATGCTCTTCCTTGATGCATTTATCATGTGAAACTGATTCAGATTTCTTTTCTGATCCTGAAAAATTTTCATCAATATGCATTTCCTCAGAGCATTTATCTTGTGACACAGATTCTGATTCATTGTTTAACACAGTTTCCAATGGGGTCCCACTAGATTCAACATTAGGGACGCCCACTGAGACAGATTCAGAAGAAGAATCAGGATACACTTGATTTTCTTGAGAAGGCGTTTCAGTGGTTTCACTGAATGCATCCTGAGGGACCTCACCTGTAACATTTTCACAAGCTGAAACATTTGGTATGTTAGTATCACAAGCATTTGAAGAAAAACATTCATCACCACACTTATTGTTTAAATCATCCACACAAACATTATCAGTTTTGCCCAAAACAACAGGCTCACAAGACGAAACGAAAGCAGAAAACGACGCAAACAAAGAATTAGTAAAAGCAATGTCAGACTCAGTAGGTTCAGAATAATGTTCAAAATAAGGTTCAGACACATTTGCAATAACGACTGGTTCACTCCCATGAACATCACCACATTTTACTTCAGAGCTATCATCTGCACATGACAATGAAACGTTAGGATCAATTGTGCCTTTAGGAACAAAATTCAATGGTGAGGAATTTTGTGGCTCAACGTGTCTGTTATGAACAGACGATTTGTTGTTATTTGAACCATATGTCATTTTACTTTCGTTCAGCATCTCCTCCTCTGTCATTGGTAAATAAGTGTAATTATCATTGTACGGAGGAGGAGTCTGATTATAGCCCAAACCTGACCCTTTCTTTTTGGAATATGCCAATTGTTGATCACACAGATTTTTGAATAATTTACTGGAGGAATCGAATTTCTTAATGTTTAATTGATTTATTTGGTATTTATCCCTAACATTCTCCAGTTCTTTAGTCACCTCAAACAATTTTTCTTTGACTATCATGAGTTGGGCTTCGGCTACACTGACATCGTCCTTGAGTTGAACGATGTCCTTACGCTGAGCTTCGATTTTCTCTTTGAAAAGTTTTTCGTTTTTCGTTAAAGTAAAATTTTTACGTTTAATTTCATTATAGTCTTCGATTAGCTCAGCGTTGTGAATTCGATAAGACTCAACTCGTTCTCTACATTCAGGAGTGCAGAAAACAGAAATTACCTCTTCTTTCGTGAGACCTTTGACAGGTGCTGACAGGATTTGAGTCATGAATGCAAAGTCATCAGCTGCAGTCTCTTCCTCTGGCTTAGAGCTATGTTCGCTTGAGGTCATGAAAGCAATGTTGGATGTAGCAGTTTGATTCTCTGGAGCTGATATGTTCAAACGCTCAATTTCTGAAGACCAATCAAAGTGAATGTTGGGCTGTACCACCAGTGCTTGTGCTAATCCTTGCGGCTGTGGACTTCCAGAAGTTTCAGCATCTGCTATACTGGTAGTGGTTACAAGAGCCCTTTCTCGATTAGGAGTTGCAGGTTGACCAGGTGTTGCTGGTTGTGCTAATTCTGCAGAAGCTTGATCTCTGTTTACAAGTGGCTTTGGGCAGTTACGAGCATAGTGTCCTTCCTCATGACAGTTGAAACAACGAAGATTAAAGGGCACTTTAGCAGCTCCATTCCATGCATTTCCCCACCTGTTTTTACCTGTTTTTCTCACAAACTTTTGAGCTCTGAAGGCAGCCATTGCCATCTGCCAAGTGATATCCATTTCTTCAACATCATCTGGATGAATCTGAGACAGATCATTAGGACTCCACTTTGGTGGATCAAGCTTTCCTGCAATGAAAGCATTCAAACAGTTGATCACTGAAGCTGCTATTTCAAGTTTTTCTTTTGATTGACTAGCGAAGAAGGCTATCATTTCGTTGTTTGCAGCGAAGGCAGAAGTAGGAGCGACAGTAGAGACATTTCCAGCATTTCCAGCAGAAGTAACAGTAGACGCTGAAGAAACAACTTGATTTGAGGATCCAGGTGAGTGCACCTTTGCTGGAATTTGAGGAGCGGATGAATTATTGCGAAACATCTGAAAACCTCCTTGAGACAGTAAGGCTGTGTTGTTGTTGTTGGAAGAGGCGGGAGCAATGGAGAAACCGGCAGCTAGCATACTGTTCTTGTAATTCGTTTCTCTTTGCTTATCATCCAGTTCGCATGCCTTGATGTGAGAGATCATCTCAGACAGAGTACATCTAGCTAAGTCTTTTGTCTTCTTGATCATTGCAACATGATGATCCCAACTCTTAGGCAGTGCATTGAGAAGTTGTCGATTAGAGGATGCATTAGTTGTATGAATCTCTTCCATTTGCATTTGAGTGACTAGCTTCACGAATCTCTGAATCTGATTATCTATTGTTTCACCATAAATATGGTTGAAATTGTTGAAGTTTTGTTGCAGCAAGTTTCTTCGGCTCTCTTTCATGTCTTCGTTTCCTTCATACACTTCAATCAGAGAATCCCACAATTCTTTGGCAGATTTGCAGGAGCGAAAGCCAATAGCAATATCAGGACCTAAACCCATAGTTAAGTAGGAAAGAGCACGATCATCTTCTTCAACAATGAGCAAATCATCTTCAGTGTATTTATCTCGAGGCTTTTTAATTTTGACATCTGGTTCTGTAGGACTTTCCATCATAATCTCCCTAGGTCCTCTCAAGATACTGCGCCATAGCTTGTAATCTTTAACCTTCAGATGCTGTTCAAAGCGCCACTTCCATTCGGGAAAGTCATTAGCATCAGTTAATCTCGGAATACGTGTTGTAGTTCCAAGCTTTGAGTCCAGTTCTTGTTGTTGAGTTAGGGCAGACAGTTCACTGTTGTTCGATGACATGGTTAATTAATCAGTTAATTAATTAATTGATTTTATTAAGTCCAAAGTCAACAGTCCAAATGTCCGTAACACAATGTCGTTGCGAGTCGAAACAAACGGGTTGCGAGTCAATACTTCAGTGATTACGAGTCGTAATGGCAAAGGTTGCGAGTCAAGTTTGCTGTGGTTGCGAGTCGTAACTGGAATGGTTGCGAGTCGTAACAAAACAGAATGAGCCGAAACCAAGGTTGCGAGTCGTAATGTCTTTGATTGCGAGTGGAGACCAATCTTCTGGTTGCGAGTCGTAACTGAGGCAGGATGAATCGAAACCAGCAATGGTTGCGAGTCGTAACTGGAACGTGATGAGCCGCAACTGAGTGATTGCGAGTCGTAACCTGCAAAACAATAAGTGATAAGAACTGTTTACTCGCAATCCCGACTTTTCAGCAATTTCCAAAATTCAAAGATATTGTAATCTTTGAATCTGTTGACCACCGATATCCCTAAACTTCAGCAAACACCAAAGACTGAAATCAACAAACCAAAATCAGTGTTTTTTCGATGATTCTGTCAAGAACAGTTGATGAATATTTCTGCAAAACACTCAACAAAAACGGATCAGTAGCATATGAAAATTCTTGAATCCGAATGATATCAAAACCGAGCCCTTGAATGGCTTCAATGGCTCTGATACCAATTGTAAAACCCGTGAGGATCTCTCAATGATATCAATCTTAACTTGTGAAAGCGCGGAAATCAAACACAAGTTGATTCAAGAATAATATAAAGATCAAACTAAAAACAATAAACAATAAACAAACTGAAAACTTGCATTCAAAGTTTACCAATGACTGATACAAGTATTCAAGAGGAACTCGGTTCCTTTGCTTGTGTCGCCCCCCAACTTGTAACCACAATCAACAACCTTTAATCTAATGATTAAGGTTGTTTATATACTAAACATATAGGGCCGAAACCCTTAGGCCCATGCGACATCAAACACCTAGCCCAAACCACAATAATTAACCCAAAACATAAAGAACTAGATAATTACAAGATCAACCCCTAAACATTAATAACCTACATGAATAAACCTTCAGGTTCCAACAACCCGTGTTCGATCGGCGGTGATATGATGGCTGATTACGGTGGTATGCGGCTGCTGTTGTCGTTGATGTTCTGATCGCTGGCGTGCGTGCAGGGATGATAGAGAGCGGGAGAGAATATGTAAGGATTTTGGGCTTGTTTATTTTATTTTAGTATGAAATATTGTTAATTTGTTGGGTTTGTTTATTGGGCTAAGACTTAGTAGTGAGCTAGTTAAAGGTATTGGGTATTTGAGTTTAGTTATTTAGGTTTTAAAAGTTATATAATCTAGGTAGTGTTTTTCAAAAAATAAGAGTTTACTAAAAAAATTTTAAAATATAAATGGATAACACTTTTTACCTAAGGGGTGCGGACAAAAAAATTCCAAGGGGTGCGGATGGAAAATTTCAAGGGGTGCGGACGCAAAATTTCAAGGGGTGCGGACGGGATTTTCGACGGAACTTAACACTAAATTTTTTTTTCCCGGGGGTGCGCCCGCCCACCTTGGGCAACACTTCAGTCCGCCCCTGATTTCATCACATGCTTATATTTTGGGTATGAAATTTGGTTTGTTTAAGTGGGACAATATACATTCATTAACTTTGATCACGCCGCTCGTTAGTAGGTAATGGTACCATAGGAATTGACAACTCCCGTTCCTGACATCCTGGGTATGTTTGGATGGAAGGAATAACCGAATTCGATTAAAACATTTAGACAGATAGACCTTTAAATTCGTTTAGGGGTTTATCACCACAGTCGCAAGGCTTGGATGAATGCACTTTCACAATACCGCATAAATGTTTGTATTCAGTATAGCATGCATTTCCACAAAACATAACATTGATTTAAACCATGTTTTACTTCAATACATTGTTTTGTGCATTTTTACACATGGTTTAGTGGATACATATTTCACTTGCCATACATGACATTTTGTTTACACATTACATGATTGACATTTGACATAGACATTTTGACATGGTTTTCATAATGACATTTTGACAAATGGTTTAGACATGGGCAATTTACATTGGTGGTTTGTTTGGCTAAGTGATTTAAGTAGCGAGGCGTGTGTAATGTGATACAAGCATGGTGGATACGCCGCTGGTACTTCCTATATATAAGCGCTTGTATTACATTACATGTCGTAGCATTATTTAAATCATTCAATTTGGATTTATACATTTTTATACAAATAACATATTTTTCACAAGACACTGTTTTATAAACAACTTATTTTTACTTGGTTATTCACTTAACCTTACATTACTCTTTTACATATCATCTACTTTATTATCGCTTTTCAAACATTTTATAAAAGCAAACACTTAAACTGGATTCATGACAAGTTTTCATTTAAACATTTTCTTAAACCTAAGTCATGAATCCTATTTTCACAAAACCTATGTACTCGCCGGCATTTTTATGCTGATGTATTTTCACATGTGTTTCAGGTACGATAGTTGATGATATTTGATGATGATATTGATGCATGCTCACATAGGATTGGACGGGGCCTTAGTGACAATAAAAGATGCAAGACTAGTTAAATTTTGTTTTACTTCTTTGTTTGTTAAGACATTGTAACTCTTTTAATCAATAAAACAACATTCCAATTTTCCATGTGTTATGAAACAATGATTCTGTTACAACACTCCCCGACGTTTCCGCCACGTTTTGTTGTTTTACGTGGTCGGGGTGTGACAATCTTCGCCTTGTTTGTCAAGGGTACAGTTTTTCCAAAACTCTCTCTGGGTATGCAGGTAGATGTCGCATCTGCTGTAAGCAAAGTTTTGTACTTTGACGCAGTGATCATATCGAGGATGGAATCAAAGGTATCGATGGTACCGGGTTTTGTGAGAAGACCCAGAAGATTATGAGAGGGTTTTTGTGGAATTTCTGTGGGTTTAGCCTTTTGATAGGCCCCTTTGGAAGATTTTGCGGAGGACTTCGATTTAGTCATTTTGAACAAGACGATCGAAGAAATTTGTGAAGAGATTTGACAAAGGCTGAAGAAACTGCTTTGAGAAGAGAATTTTTAAGAATTCAATTCGACAGTAAACCCTGTTTGGGTTTAGAATGGGGTTTTATGGCGGAAAAGTGAATGCTGACGTGGCATCGGTTACAAAAGGTCTGACCACGATGTACTGTCCACGTACCATCCCCTGATGAAGTGAAGGACAGTACTTTTATGAAAATTACTGATGAAGGCAGTGGATGTAACGGTACTGAAGGCAGTGGATGATATTTGCTATCAGTGGATAGCTCATCAGTGCATACAGCACTGCTTTTGAACAACAGTGTTTATCAAAGGAATGAGAGAGCAGGGGATGATTTTCAGCAGTGGACAGATTTTTGAAGTTTAACATACTTTTGAACTCATCAGTGGTTATGGCAGACTTTTAAGGATTTTAATGAAAACTTCATTTTTAGCTATTTTTAAGGATGGATTTTTGATTTTCTGAAAACATTTTAATGCTTTTATTCATAGAAAAACAGGATTTTTCCTGTTATTCCATGTTTAGCATGCCAATCCTAGAGATCAAGCTTTCAAAGGTGGATGTGTCTAATGCTTTGGTTAGCACATCTGCCAGCTGATCCTTAGTTGGGACATGATGCAGAGAAATCATACCTTTTTCATAGCAATCCCTCACAAAGTGATGTCTGATGTCAATGTGTTTGGTGGTTGAATGAGAAACTGGATTTTTGATGATATTTTCTGTTGCCTGGCTGTCCAACATGAGTGGTGTCTTCAAGGCACTGATACCAAAATCCAGCAACTGATTTTGAAGCCAAAGCAGCTTGCAGCAACTATATATTCTGCCTCAGCAGTGGATGTAGAAACAGCTGCTTGCTTTTTGCTTTGCCAAGACACTAAGCAATTGCCTAGGAATTGACACCCTCCTGAAGTGGACTTCCTTGTCTTGTCACATCCAGCAAAGTCACTGTCTGAGAAACCTGAAAGCTCAATTTTACCATCAGCTGGATACCAGATACCAAGTGTGGGAGCACCTTTGAGGTATCTGAATATCCTTTTTACAGCAATAAGATTTGACTTTCTAGGGGCTGATTGGGATCTTGCACAGACACATGTTGCAAACATGATGTCTGGTCTAGATGCAGTTAGGTACAATAAAGACCCAATCATGCTTGTATATAAGGTTTGATCAACCAATTCATCCTTCTCATCAGGCATGACTAGTTTATTGGTTGCAATTGGTGTATCGCATGGCTTACAATCATCCATATCAAATTTCTTTAAAAGTTCTTTGGCATATTTGCCTTGATGGATAAAAGTGCCATTTTGCAGTTGTTTTACTTGGAGACCAAGAAAACACTGGAGTTCACCCATTGCACTCATTTCAAACTCAGCTGTCATGAGTTGCCTAAACTCTTCACACATTTTGTTACATGTGCTTCCAAAAATGATGTCATCCACATAAATTTGGACAATCATCAATTCCTTCCCTCTCCATTTTAAAAACAGTGTTTTATCAATTCTGCCTCTGGTGAAACCAATGGAAAGTAGAAAGGTGGAAAGAGTTTCATACCAGGCCCTTGGTGCTTGTTTCAGGCCATACAAAGCTTTATTCAGCTTGTAGACATGATTTGGATTAAATGGATCCTCAAAGCCTGGAGGTTGACAAACATAAACCTCTTCTTGAATCTTACCATAGAGGAATGCACATTTTATGTCCATTTGATACACCTTGATGTTGTGGTTGACAGCAAAGGCCAGAAAGAGTCTGATAGCTTCAAGTCTTGCTACAGGGGCAAATGTTTCATCATAGTCAATGCCCTCTTCTTGTCTGTATCCTTGAACCACAAGCCTGACTTTATTCTTGATAACAATGCCCCTTTCATCAGTTTTGTTTTTGAAGACCCACTTTGTGCTAATAGGACTTACACCTTCTGGCAGTGGTACAAGCTCCCATACTTGTTGTCTTTTGAACTGTTGGAGCTCCTCTTGCATGGCTTCTACCCAGTTGTTGTCTTTCAGTGCCTCTTGGTACTTGACTGGCTGATGGAGTGATAGAAAACCAGCAAAAAGACAAATGTTTTGAGATTGACTTCTTGTGAGCACCCCTTCATTGATGTTGCCAATAATTTGATCTAGTGGATGAGATTTCAAGAAGATTAACTCTGCTTGGTATGGAACAATGGCATTTTGTGGTGAGGGCAGCAGATGTGAATCATCTGAGCTAGCCACTGCTGGTGACTTTGATGATCTAGCAGTGGCTTCAAAAGGTGGTGGAATAGGAGGTAAAGGTGTGGACACATGCTGTCTTTGATCCACTGTTTGAGAACTTTTATCAACAGTGTTTGATGATGTGGAAGCAGGAGTTAAGGAGCTACTTTGGTCAACAACTGTTGAGGTAGCAGTGGTTGAGCTTTGACAGCTGTTTTGAACATCTGCTGCTCTTCCCATTTTGACAGACTTTTGAGGGATGATGATTTCATACCCATAGTCTGGTGTTGAATCCTCTGATGGACCTGCACTGTTAATCTTGACAGCAGTGTTTTCAAAAGTGAATTTATCAAGATCAAACAAATCAGCAGGATTTGCTGGGATTTTCATTGATGAAAGTTCATTGAACTTTACATTCAAAGTCTCCTCCACTGCTTTGGTCCGTGTATTAAACACTTTGTAGGCCTTGGCAGTGGTTGAGTATCCCAGGTGATAACCACAATCTACTTTGGCTGCAAATTTTGAGATGGAATCTTTTAAATTCAAAATAAAACATGGGCAGCCAAATACTTTAAAGTATGAGATCAGTGGTTTGATTTTATACAGAATTTCATAAGCAGTCTTTTTGTGCCTGGGGTTGATTAAAACTCTGTTTTGGACATAGCAAGCAGTGTTTACTACCTCTGCCCAAAATGTTAATGGCAAACCTGAATCTGCAAGCATGGTCCTGGCAGCCTCAATCAAAGTTCTATTCTTTCTTTCAACAACCCCATTTTGCTCTGGTGTTCTAGGGATGCTGTACTACCTTACAATCCCTTTCTTCACACAGAAGGCATCCAACTCCTTATTTTTGAATTCTGTGCCATTGCCACTCCTGAAGACTTTCACTGGAAGGTCAAATTGCTTTTCAACCTGTGTCACAAAGTCTTGCAAAATGCCTGCAGTCTCGTCTTTTGAGTGTAAAAAGAAAGTCCATGTAAACCTAGAGAAGTCATCAATAATAACCAAGCAATATCTCTTCCTTTTGAGACTCATGACTTGAACTAGGCCAAACAAATCCATGTGCAGCATTTGCAAACACTGGGTTGTTTTGGACTCTTCAATGGACTTGAAACAGCTTTTATGTTGTTTTCCTTTTAAACAGGAAACACAATGCTTAGGACATGAAAACAGTTTTTGTGGCAAGCCTCTTACTAGGCTATTTTTTGAAATTTCAGTGATTGTCTTGAGATTTGTGTGCCCCAGTCTTCTGTGCCAAAGTTCTGTCTCTTTGTTAGAGGCAGCTGAGAACAGACAGGCATCAGTTCTGGGACACTCTTTTGACATATCAACAACATAAACATTGCCACTTCTTTGAGCAACAAGTTTTGTTTTTCCTGATTTTATTATTGCTTCAATCTTTTCAACCATTTTTGGTCCAACAATCCTACAACACTCCTTTGTGAAGAATGACCCATACCCCTTATCACTCATTTGTGAGACACTCAGGAGGTTGAATTTCAGATTGTCTATCAGATTGACATTTTCAAATTTTACATTTCCAGACTGAACTGTACCAGACCCCAGAACTTTCCCTTTACTATTATTCCCAAAGGATATATCACCCCCTCCATGGATTTTGAAATCTTTGAGTAGGGCTTTACATCCTGTCATGTGCCTGGAGCCTCCACTATCTACATACCAAAGACTATCTAAGCATGCAGAAGCTCCCTGCACATGAAGTAAAAGGATTAGTTCATTAAGGTCTCCAAAGCCAATAAGGCTTTGGATGGGGTCTCAACAGTGTCTGGGATGGTGACAGATGTATGGATAGTGGTTAGATCAGGGGTTTAAACATTTTTGGGAATGTTTTTCTCTAACCATTGTTGGGGGTCTTGGCCAATCACTTGTTGATAACCAAAAGGATGCCTGTTCACTCTTGGTTTAGAGGGCTTTTTGTAAGCCTCATAAACATGTGGGATCCTTTGGTATGATGGTTGTCCTTTACCTCTCCTGAATTGATTTGCAGGAGGTGCATTAGTCACTTGAACATTTCTTTAAACAGATGTTTGATTCGGCTGTTTTGTGACAGTTGTTTGGACTGGGACAAACAGTGGTTGTTTCTTGGTGAATTTGACAGATGATGCTGATGAACTTAAGGATGTTTTTGCAATGTACTCATTCTTTTTCTCATCAAAGTTTTTGAGATACACACATTCCTTAGTTTTGTGGTTATTTTTACCACAGATGGTGCATCTCTCAGCAGGTACAATGACACATGTTTTGTTTAGATCATGTGCTTTTAGATGAAAACAGTCTTTTGTTAGATGATTCCTTTTTTCACAAAAATTACAAAATAGGTTTTTAATCTTTTCTCTCTTCTTCCTTTTCTCAGATCCTTTGCAACAGAGTTTTGAACCACTGTTGGGATATCTTTGATAGGAATGATCTTTGCTTTTGGAGCTTTTACACCATCAGTGGTTGTGAAATCCATTGGTTTGAAGTTTTCCAGGATATCACACTCAGCAGACCATGTGGGTTTAAATTGATATTTCTCAATCTCCTCAAAAGTTGAGGATCCCACAGATCTTTCCAGAGTAATTTTGTTACCAAGTTTGTCAGTTATTTTAACCTCTTGGCCATTTTTGTTGGTTGGTATTATTTCAGTTGAACCAGCTTGTTTTTCAGCAGTGTTTACAAGATCATCATATTTTCTATGTCCTATACCAAACTTGACATTGCTTTCAAGCTGTTTTGCAAGCATAACCTCATACCCTTTACAAGACTCCACCCATCTTTCACAGGTGATCTAGGTGGACTCCAACTCCTTTTTGCAAACTTGGTATTTTTCTACCATAGTTTGGAGTTGAGTTTTGGTTATGCTCTGCTCTTCTTTGAGACTGCTGATCACTTTATCTTTTTCAGCCAATTTGTTTTTGAGTTCTTTTAATGACTTTTCAAATTTGACTTCATCACACAAGATTTTATCCCTAAGGTTTTCATTTACCTCTTTAATGTTAGCAAATGAAATAATACATTTGTCTGAACACAGTTTTTCAAGAACTTGAGGTGTTACCAAGGCAGCAGCCATCATGGCACAATTACATTGATGATCACTTCTTCATCAGCTCTCCCTTCTTCCTCACCAGCTTTCTTTACTTCTTCTTTCTCTTTGTCTTCTTTGGACCAAGGGTCAGACAGTGGTTCAATCAGGGTTTCTGAATTTTCTCCCAGTAGTAGTTCACCAGCAACTGCAGTAACCACTACTTCAGCAACTTCATCCACTGTTTCAGCACTTAGCTGTTCACCTTCAGTTTCTACCCCTTCTGGTATTGACTCTAATGCCATCAAACAAAAGTTATTATCAAAAGTATCATTAGAGGCATAGAGAGCAAAATTTTCATCACCAAGTTCATCAGGCATGCTGCTTCAATCAACAAAGCCTTGTGTGAAAAAGCTTTGCTGATCTGGTTGTGCCACTATTGGAGCAGCTTGTTGAGGTGCAACAGGTTGCACTTGTGCCTGAGGAACAGGGGCCTGAACATACTGAATTTGTGGAACAGTGGTTTGAACATAATGCAGAGGCACAGGGGTTGCAGCATAGTGAGCAGTGTTAACATGTGCTGCAGGGGTATATTGGGTATGGTGCACAATGTTTTGTTGTTGTGGTATAGGCTTTAAGCTAGGATGAGTAATTATTGGACCAGTGGTTTGACTCCTACATTCCCTAGCAAAATGACCTAGCCTATTACACGTGTAACACTTGATTTTTGACTTATCCAACCCCACCCTAAATTCCCATGAAGCCCTGGGAATTTTCTCCCTGTTCTTTTGTAGAATTTGCTTGTTCTAACACTAAGCAAAGCCAATTGATGCAAAATGTCCATCTCTTCTAAGTCAGTGGGATCAAAATGTTGCAAATCATTAGGTTCAAAACACAAGTTATCTGACATCTGGTTTTCACTATTTGCAGTGAAAGCATAATTTGCAGAGTGAGGATCAAAGTTGTTAAAACCAGCAGTTATGTTAATAAAATGATCAAAACTCTAATCCTTACTGCTGCTACCAGATTCTTCCTGACCAAAAAGAGTTGTGCTGCCAAATGAATAGTCATCTGCAACTTTTCCAGACTCTTGCAACCTCTTTTTCTAGTTTATCTCCCCTTCATAGGTCAGGAGTCTACCATGGAGTTGGGTCAGGGTCAGATCCGTGAACTCAGCTGAATTTCTAGTGACAGATGCAATTGTGTCCCATTTTTCTGGTAGTGATCTAAGGAACCTGCTATTTTGAGTTGCATTTGAAAATGTAACTTTAACAAGCCTTAGTTCACTAATGAGACAACTAAAACATTCAAACTGTTGGGTTAATGATTCACCCTTGATATGACAAAATGTTTCATACTGCTGATTCAGAATTTCCCTGTTGTTTTCAATAACCTCTTTTGTTCCCCTAAAATGTTCCTTCAATGCATCCCACGATTCTTTGGCACTGTTACAATGTAACAGTCCAGCATAGATTTCATTGGGTAATGCAGAAGCTATGATGCTAAATGCTTTGGCATCGAGTTCGAACTTTTGAAAATCAGTTTCAGTATAGTTTTCAGTTGGTTTAGGGACGAACTTCTTTGTATCCTCAGCACTTGGCACCATAGGAACATGGGGACCAAGGACAACAGACCTCCAACATCCAGTATTCTGTTGAGCAAGGATGTGACCCATCCTTCTCTCCCAGATGTTGTATTCATTATGTTTAAGCATAGGTGGTTTGAAAAGAGAGCCAATGTTATTCTTATCATCTTGTGATTGTGACGTCATCCTGGTTGTTTTACAGGCACTAATTAATCAACTTTAATGGTGATTAAACCTTGCTCTGTTTTTCAACAAAACGAACAAACTATCAGTATCAACGATTGTGAGCTGAACTATTTATGTCAAAATGATTGTTAAATCAAATTTGACTGTCCAAGCTTTGATACCAATTGTTAGGATCTGAGTTTGGTTTTGATTGTGTTTTACGTTTGAATTAAGATGAAAGATGAATGAGTTGTGCAGCGGAATTATAATGGAAACAAACTTTGTACACAATCAAACAGGAGAATTGCTTTAATCAAACATTTTCCACAAAGAACCGAAAGATTGAATTTATTTCAATAACGATTACAATGCATGAATGAATACAAACTCCCCCCAGCCCGAGCTCATAGTATTTGTTCGTGCAGGAAGAAGATGGTGAAAGAGCTAATAGAACAGTACAGAGCACTGTTCTATTTATAGGCACGAGCAAACTACTGAAGCATCTAAGCTGACGTCACCATGAAAGTGACATCTAACCTCCTAACAAACTCTAACCTCTGATCTATACAACCTCTGCTATGCTAACTACTGATATTACATTACATTACATAAAGTAAATAAAACTGGTGCTGCATACTTCCACTGCTGTGAACCCAGCAGTACTTGTCATGATCAGCAGTGCTTGACTTAAGGCAGTAGATTGGGCAGCAGGGCTTTAGTTCTTCATCAGTCTTTGACTAGATCAGTAGTTGTAGGTCAACAGTTTGTATGATCAGTAGATAGGAGGTCAGCAGATGTTGAAACTACTTTCAAGGGGAGAGACTTGTATGCATAACATCTGCTTATTCTGGATCCACTGACCTGATCCAGTTTTGGCTTTAATTATTTGTTCCTCTGGTAGGGTTCAATCCCAACACACTCCCATACGTGGAATATGCGGAGAGTAACACAAATGAGCCCGCATAGGTGTGTCAAATACTCAGAACCAGCAGTGTTCTTTGGACTGCGAAAACCGCATCTCAGGAATAGGCAAAACAAGACTCCTTAGAGCTTTTTCAAGCTTCAAATCCCCCATCTCCGGTTCACAACCACAGGGGGGAAACAAACAGCTTCTTACTAAGGAAAGGATGATTATGATGAGCGACCGCACATCAGCAACCCTGACTCCTGAACCTTCAAGAGCCACATCAAGTGCAACACTCTTTTAAAGCGAGTCTTCTGTTACAAACTGCAGACACTCATGAGTTGCTGTAGCCGATCCATGACTATGGAAACGGTGGCTACAGAAGAGCCACGACTAAGTCATCACAAAGATGATCAAAGCTACTTCAAGGAAAACTAATCACAAACTTCCTAAACCCGAAAGTGGCTACAGAACGAATGCGGACGAGCTTCACCCAGATTCCTAAGTAACCACGGTGATCTCATTGAGCAACAAGCCAAGCAATGGTGGTAACAAGTCTGCTTATGACTTTGTTTACCTACCAATTGACCACATAGAATAAACAATGGTGGGCACAAGCATGCCTATGACCATGTTTATTTGACCATAGTGCACCTCAACTATTCGCATTGTTCAACCAAACACGACCGACAATGCAAGACAATCCCTCACATTGTTCAACCAAACATGGCCAACGATGCTCGGGAATGAGGTAACCGCAAAGGACGTGCAGTTACTTGAGAGCTAAACTGGAAGAACACTAAGCATTGCTGACTCAGGTAGCCAAAACAGCAAGTGGCATTGATAGCAGTCATCTGTCAGCCCCCACGTAAGCAATGCTAGCACACAGACTGACAGCCACAACGGGACGTGGCGTCACCTCCATGACCTACGCGCCTAACATACCTACAAGGGGCTGCGCGTTGTCAGTCTAGCCACTCAATTACCCTCATTCACTCTTCGGCTATATATACCCATCCCGGACCAGGTTTGAGGTATCGCTTATCAACTCTCTCACCCTTACTACTATCACATACTTTGCTCTCAAGCAAATTACTGATTCTCACGCCGGAGAGTGGTAACAAGGAGCACGGCCCACCCCATCCTCCTTGTTACGAGTCACGGTGTGTTTTCCTTACGCAGGAGACAGATCAGCGGACGATCCAGCCACCGATCCTCGAAAAGAAGGGATTAACCCTACTTGACGAGACCAGCGAATTAACCTCCCTTGGTTAATCGTTGTTTCATTAGGATGAATGTCTAATTTTTGGGTGAAATGGGTTTCGCATAAGAGATGAAAACCCCAATTTAGTATCATAGTTTGACGAATTAGTTTATGAGGCTTGAAAGTTTATGCTAACTTTGTTAAGTATATAAACTTGTGGATTTTAAAGAAATAAAGTAAATTGGATGGCAAAGTAACTAAAAATGAGAGCGTTAAAAATGATGCCTACCAAGTGATTGATAAAATGTCTAAGTGAGTTTCATCAAAGTGTTAGTGCATTATATATGTCATTTGGCAGTTTGACTTAATAGAATTAAATGCGAAAAATGGTAAAGAAAATCAATAATTCATGGTATTGATGAATAATATAACCATCTTGTGGATGTTGCATTATAGTTTGACTCTTGACAAGCTAGGTGGAAGCTTGGAAGGAATGGGTCAATGCGGGTCAAAGACGTGAAAAAGCATGATCGGATGCAAGGTAAGTAAATCTTACACCTCTTAGAATAGAAGCATTACATAAGTGATAGGAGGTATATGATTGAGAATGTTTGCGGTTAAACAGCTAAAAATGTCAAAATGAGACCCATGGTTAAACCATGAAGTAGGTCAAAATGGATAAGTTATGACGAACAAATGTTCACGAGAAACGAGGAAAGTTAAGATAAGACCCCCATGGCGAAAGCCATGAAACGGGTCAAAATGGGTAGAATTAGTTATATTATAAATTAGTAATAAACAAAGAATCATAGAAATAGGACCCCACGGTGTAAACCATAACGGGGCAAATGAACGAAACAGCGAATAACCATATATCGGTTATAAACATAATGAGTTTTGAAAAGTTACCTTATGGTATAAGCCATAATGGGTAAAAAGAGTAAAATAGCAAATTGGTCACGTGTTGACAAATAAACAATGAGTTTTAAAAAGTTACCTTATGGTGTATACCATAATGGGTATAAAGGGTAAAATGGTAAATCGGTCACATGTTGACGAATAATGATGAGTTCTAAAAGACACCCTATGGCGTAAGCCATAATGGGTCAAACGAGTAAAGGAACAACCTTTAAGAAATATGACCATATGGTGAAAAAGCGTAATGGGTCGAATGAGTAAAATGGTAAATAAATACCATTTTTGCAATATATATAATGTTTGGTCGTTTAGGCCAAACGGGTCAAATGACGATGTTATCACCATTTGACAATAACGACTAATGATTACTTGTCGGGTCTTATGCTCACAGGAGTGAATAGCATATGGGATTGTGTTGCTATTAATTAGCAACTAATAAGGCAAGGTATTAAAACGGGTCAATGCTTTAATCCGAGTCAGGTATGTGTAATGGGTCAAACTCTCAATGAGGTCTTTACCTAAAGTGATGTAGATCTAATGATTTGAATTCGAGATATTATGTTCTTAGGGACATAATGAATTTAAAATGGAATATGGGTTAAAAGAATATACTTGGTCAAAACAAGCTTTTAAAATGTCCTTCGTAGTTAAAGGGACTAAAATTTGACTAAAACGCTCACGAATAGCAAATCAGGCAAATGACCCTTAAGGGTGGTTTTAAAATGAGTTTTATATTTGGATAGACACATTCGGTGGTATAAAAGTGAAAGGCGTAAGCTTTTTTTAGCTTAATGCCTCCTATTGGGTCATTGTCGAAAATTATTAAGCCAGAGGATAAAATCGGAAAAATAATGATTTTCCTATAATAAACCTCCACAAGTAAAGTTGTGGTATAAAATAAGTAGAAGTCTCATTGTTGAAATATGGCGTATGGATAGAATGGACGAGATTTGAGCTTAGTGCTCAAATCTTGAAACGGGTCGAATAATTTTGCGCATAAACCGCGAACCAATAGTGTAGAATGTAAGAGTTGTGAATTTGGGTCATGGATTATGAGTTAAAATGTAAGAAATTGTTTTTCGGTCATTTAGAGACAAGTTTGAAACGAAACGGATAAGAACCGGAAAAGTTACGGAACTTTTAATATAAAACGACAAAGCTGGGAATTTCAGCACCAGGCCTACCGTAAGCTACGGTAGCGGGTTTCTAGCCAAAGCAGACTGGGTATGCTGTAAGCTACGGAAGTGAGCCGTAGCCTACAGCGGGTTATGTTGGAACTTTAGAACATGCATACCGTAAGCTACGACAGCATACGGTAGCTTACAGTGTGTCCTGAATTGACAAAAATGGTTTATTTTGCTTGTTTTTGCATACGGGTTTGTATAGACATCCCTTTAACATCTTATAATTGATGTTTGGATGGTTTTGTGACCCATGTTGCTTACCGAGGAAAAACAGAGGATGATCAAGTCGCAGAGCGAACCGAACACGGACCGAGAACTAACGCTTTCACATTTAGATTTTTGAACTATAAATCATAGAAAGAATTGTAGTTTTATGAATACATTTCGATACGAGCGAAGTTTTAATTAACTCAGTTTTTGAAATGATTATGTATTTGCATCTACATATATATAGATGCAAGATTTATAAAGTTGACGTGATTATACGAGATGGGTCTTACATTCAATGATACAATATATGCAATCAATTGATCTAAAACTATATCAGTTGATATGATATGAACAAAACATACAACAAATTTACATGAAGAAACAAAAAAAAACAAGGCGATACAGATGATTGATGATCTGAGAACCCTAATTGTGACCGTGGTTGATGTTGAAGAAGACGAAGGCAATTGGATGATTCTTTGGCGAACCCTAGAGTGCTGGTTTTTATCCTTGTAGAAGAAACTGAGAGAACTCTTGATAGAAACCCCAAAAACTGCGTAACTAAATTAGAACCCTTTCTTTTAAGTTTACCCAGCTACATCCATTTAATACTTTCAAAAGAAATCTCCACATTCAGCATTTCAAGTATCCGTAATTCTACTCCAGTCCCTCAAACATCAAGCTTCTGCTAAAACACAACTTGCAACAAATTGGTCAACTCAAGATTGAAATATAATCTTATATTTTAACATCCCCCATAAATCTTAGAGTTGAACAAACGAAAAACATTTACCTCCAAACATTCATGGTTTCTTTCTTTTAAAAAAAAATTAAACACACATGTTTAGCTCTAAGATTGAAGAAATCAAAGAATAAGAACAATGATATATAATAACTTCCCTGAGAATACTAGTCGACAAATGCCAAACAAATGTTGAAATACTACAGCCTTCAATATTTATGTTCCTCTTGGGAGCAAGAAGATAAAAAATTGAAATCTCAAGAGACAAAGAGTCATGAACAAGAACAAACATCAAAAGATATAAGAAACTTCCTTGCTAATTTTTTCACATGCCTCTTAAAACAAACTCTAGTTCCTTTCTTTTCAATGCTAGAAACTAATCTTATATACAACCTTGTTTACATAATGACGGAATAATACGTTACAATTTGCCACTATTAAGCAAGTTAAAACCAAACAAGTCACCATGATTTTAAACAATGATATATCTACATCAATTATAAAGATCCTTTTTTACTTATTGAATATCTTCTTCAATCGGTTTCAGCCTTTGGATACAACTCTTCGGCAATTAACACAGAGCTACGTCAAACTTAATCAACATAAAAAATGTTTTAAGATTTTTTTCTCGAATAGTGAAAAATAATTCCATATCCAACTCTCTGTTCACAAGGAGCAAAAACACATACAATTTTTACCAAACAAAGAAAAAAAACAAGATTCTTTAAAAATTGAAGACATACGGCAACTAAAGAAACCACAAGAACCACATCTTCTTCGATAATAACACAAACATATGTGACAAAACCATCCAAGTAAACAAACCAGAAAACATATTCTGATTCACAAAAAAAATACATGATTATATAACGATATATCAGATTTACCATCAAACACGGAATCACATAATTCTAGAAACTATCAAAAACAACCCTGATAAAACAAGGAGTTATTGACGTGATGTCGTGGTCACAATCAAATTTAATCCAAATACAACTAAATAGATAGCGGTAAGTGGGTATCGAACACGGGGAGTTTGTGGAAAATGTGTTATTTGAGAATTTATCTAAATTAACTAAAGTAGACTAATTGCAAGAAGAGTAAAATTCAAGAGTTGGTTTGATTGTATTGGGTTTTTTTTAACTAAGATTACTAATTAATTTGTGAAGTGAGAATTTAGTTTGTAAACAATTTTCGAGACAAATGACTATCTTGAGTTTCCGGTTTGCTTCGACTTTTGTGCTACATTCAACTAGAAAGAACTACATAGACATAGTTCGTGTATGACCAATTGCAGTGATGAAAGGGAACTAAGTACTCAGATTCCTAGAACGTGAGGTTGTTACCCGATGATCAATTAACCCTTACCCAAGCCTAACTATACCCATGATATCTCGATTGCCAACGGCACCAAGAACGTATGGTTTCTAATTAGTTTAGCATAAAAATCAATACTTTACTAACAATCAATCATGCACCATAACAAACAATTCAAAGAGAAAGGAGTTGTTATTCTAGAAATATAAAATAAAAGCACAAGTCTTACACAACCTTCAACCCAAGATAATCATAGAATGTTTAGCCACACATGGCTTGAAGTGACATCATAATGCAAAAATAGAAGGTAATGTTGTTCAACAAGATCACCAACAAAACTAGATGAAAGATAGATGATAAGATATGTTTTTCACTTCCAAGTGCCTCCCTTGTACTCCCAATCTCGTTCCCCTCAAGTAGTAACCGAAAACCCATGATTAGACACCATAAATCCCCATCAAATGGCCAATAAATGCGAAGGTTACAAGATGGGATCAGTCGGTGGCGTAACCTACGGCAGAGGGCCGTAGGTTACGGCGGTCAGCAATTTCAGAAGTCAACATAGGCGCCGTAACCTACGGCTGGGGGGCGTAGGTTACGGCTCTGAATGGTTCTTTACGGCGTGTCCCTCCTGTTTTACGGTGATGAAATTTGGACATGTTGAAGCCGTAACCTACGGCCAGAGCCGTAGATTACGGTGTTGTATGTTATGGTTTTTCTTGTTTCTTTCATTACAAGTGGAATCAATAATTCTTGTTTCCACCATCATCTAGCATCCATCCAAGCTCCATAATATCCATCTTTTATACACTTTAACACCTGCAAATACCAACGCACCGTAGTTACCAAATTCCCACAATTAACCAAATAAAGCATGAGATGTGCGCATATTTAGCTCATTTAAGGGTTGTCCTACGGACCACCCGTCACATCCCCACACTTACCCGTTGCTTGTCCCAAGCAACCCATTTAAAACTATTCACAACCATAAGCGATCAACATGCAAACCGAGCTAAAATGTGCCGACCTTTTACTAACCTTCAATCGTACCACAAGACACACCCCTCACAAAAACTCTCGGTGACAAGAAAAATTAGCATGTTATGCTAAACCACTCAATGCATGTATGTGTGTGCGACAATAGGCTTGTATGAGAATCAAGTTTCTTCCTAACAAATATCTAGCATGCGAATCAAGAGGGACTTACGGTTTGTAACGGGGCTAGGTGCAAGGGTAGGAAAATGGTGGAATACATATGAAAGAGCTAATTGATTTGACCCGATTTTATTTCCCCTACTAAACAACGCAAACAACTATATACAAAACATCATCAACTTCTAACTATCATTGAAACTAAACACTTTTTCTTTTTTTTTCTTTTTTTTCATATTTTTCTCTTTCTCTCTTTTTTTTTCATAACACATCAAACTCAACAATAGATACAAGAACATCAATACTACATACTAAATCTCCTAAACCGGGTCATCTCAAAAGGTAAAATTTTGTAGGAAGTAGGTTTGGGTCACAACCGAATGGTATAAGGCTCAAACATGGCTTTCTAAAGACCAAACCCCCACCCCTCACAATACCAAGCTCATATATGTAAAGTATGAGGTCCAACCCACCAATCCCGCACTCTCACACATCTAGACGAGGCTTCCTAAAAGTCTCCTATCATTTCCAAAAACATGCTAACTCTAGGATTTAACAAGTATTCACACACAAGTTCTATTAACACACTACACACACCGCCACTCAAACAAAGAAATATCAATAACACTCATATGTGGCTCGATTCTCACCAAGAAAAGACTAGGAATGGGTGTCGGTGTGTCAAATGGCACAATATCAAGTTTTCAAATTTTTACACTTCTCGCTTGGATTTACAAAAATTTTAAAATTCTCAAAAATTCCCCCATCCCCACACTTGGGATACATTGTCCCAATGTATGGTTTTGAGGAAAAGATCGCTTTAACCAAGAACATCAACAATTGCTTATACTCTCAAACCCCAAGTTTCTTTTTGTATTATTTTTTTTATACACACCACAAACTAGCCCAACCCCAAAACATAACATCAACTAATACACCCCCAAACCTCCCAACCATAAACAAAAGCAAACAACTAACTACCAAAATTTCAAAGCTAAAGAACATAACAAGACTAAGGAAAGAGTACATTGACCTGGTGAAGTTCGACACAACCGATGTTGTAGACAATCTGACTTCCTATCACCACCTTCACACAAATATCCGTACATCTTCCCCTCACTTGAATGTTGCAATGGCCCTGAAACATAGAAAAGTAACAAAATAGCAAGATCAGTTTAAAACCCCGGGTTGCCTCCCGAGCAGCGCTAAGTTTTCAGGTCTTCAGCCAGACCGTGCCACCTCTGTTTATGGTGGCTCAAAGAATCGGTTCCTGCCATCTCCTTCACTTCCTTGTGCCATTGAGCAAAATGCATCCATCTTGTTTTGACTCGGTGGGTAATCAAATACGCTCTTGCTTGAACCCATATGCTTTTCTTCACGATCCGGTGGGTGATTTATTCTCATTCTTTGGAACACCTTTTTTATACAATCACTAGACTCACCACCCTTCCCCTCAATGGATTCATAACTAATCACTTTAGTTTGAACATCAAAGGACAACTTACGCTTCTTTTCGGTCATGGTAATAATCCCGTCTCTACAATTAATTTTAGCATTTGCTGTGTATAGAAATGGTCTACCTAAGATTACCCTTTGTTGTGCTACCATTTTGGTAGAAGCATAGTCTAGAACTAGAAAATCCACCGGGTATTCGAATTCTCCCAATCGAATCATAACATTCTTAACTATTCCCCGTGGACGCCTCCAACTCTCATCCGCCAAGCTCACCATGGTGTCTACATCTTCAAGCGGACCGAAATCATACATGTCATATAGCTCACCCGGTAACACACTCATGCTCGCCCCATAATCCAACAATGCATGAGGAATTTTTAGTTTCCCCACTCGGATAGGCACGATTAGCGCTCCATACTCTTTATCATTCTCGATTTCGGCATCTTTTTCCAAACCTGCATTCACTTGATATGAAGAAGTTAGCAATGTTTCATTAAATTTAGTACTAGGAACGGTGCTTACCACATTGATATTAACACTTTAAATGTTTTTGGGATTTATCACCGTGTCACTTGGTAACTGGCCTTTTGCTTTCTTCAATATCGCCACTTCACTTGCAAGCTGACCCATTTGGGTGGTCAAAGTTTGAATCGCTTTATTACGGGCCTCGTCCTTTTGCATCCGAACCTCATCACGTTGATTCATTCGTTGCATTTCAACTTGCATCGCCTTCAACATCTCCATTACTTCGTTTCCACCCGAAGAGCTTTGACCCGTTTGATATTGCCTTTGAAATCCTTGGTTTCCTTGGAAATTCGGGTTAGCTTGATTTGAAGGGTTCCCATACCGAAAATTTGGGTGGTTCCTCAACCCGGGGTGGTAAGTATTAGAATTCATGTTTTTATAATTTCTACCACCCCCTCCTTGACCTTGAACAGCATGAACTTCTTCATATTGCCCTTCCACCATTCCTTGGCAATTTTCAGCCGCGTGACCTATTTCATTACACAATGCACAAACATCATAAATTTGGTTAGTGGTTTGAACATTACCGTCATCTATTGCGTGCACTTGAGGTCGGGCAAACACCGGTCGTGCTCTCCTCGATGCTTGAGCTTTTCTTTTTGATGTAGCTGCCATGCTCTCCAAAAACTCCCAATCATCATTCTCGTAATTGTACCAAAAGTCCCACCGGTGATAGACATTAAATCACGAGCATCTTCAGCACTCAACCCCTCGTGAAAAGCATTCATTAATTCCCACAATTCAATTCCATGGTGAGGGCAATTTTTTATCATCATATTGAAACGTTCAAAAGCCTCATGAAACATTTCACCATGTTGTTGTTGAAAGCTCCTCAACCCTTTTCTAGCATCATTCGTCTTTTGAGCGGTGTAAAATTCATCCAAAAAGGTTTGTTGCATTTCCCCCCATGTATATATAGATGCTGAAGGTAATGTGTAGAACCACTTTTTCGCCTTGTCTTCCAAAGAAAATTGGAATAATACCAATTTAATATCATCGGCTGAGAATCCTTGACTCCCAAGCGTGTTGCAAATCGAGTCATAAGCCTCCAAATGAAAGTAAGGCTCCTCCGTTGCTAAACCCTTATATTTTGGCAAGCTTTGCAATGAGTTAGTCCTCACTTCAAATGTCCTCCCTTGATCATTGTGAGGAATGACTACCGGTGAAGGATTATGAGTGATTACCGGCCTAAAATGCGCTTCAATGCCCCTCACATTTTCTCTAAGATGCCTTCTTGGTACACCCACACGACCCCTTGGACGCATAGGACCCATTGGTCTTGGCATACGCCCTTGTGGTGCCAATGGTTGTTGAAATTGTTGTTGCGGCATCGGTGGGTGTTGAATAGGCCTTTGAAATTGTTGTTGAACATTCGGCGGATGAACTTATTGCAATGGTATGGGATGTTGCACTTGTGGCCCTTGTGGCCTCGGCCGAATGTGTTGAGGTATGAGTTGTTGTTGTTGCACTCCACCAACATTGGGAATCACTTGCATTTGACCTTCCATATACCCGAATTCTCCTTGATCTCCTTCACCCCCATAAGCGTACCCGTCTTCATCAAAACCCTCAAACTCCTCATATCCTTCATCATACCCATCTCCTTGAATTCCCGAAGATTGCCCAAATGGAAGCGTCGAGTAATGAAAACCCGACTGGTTTGATGGTCGAAACGGTGTAGCATGGACAATGGACGAAATTGGTGCTATGGTATGGCTTGAATATGACGGACTCGCACCCGGGAAGAAATGGGATAATGGTGGTATAGTAGTGGAAGGGTTAAATGTGATGGTTGGTTCTTCTTGGGTAGTAATGGGTTGTGTGGTGTTGGTTGGTGTAACATTTTGGATTATAGTGGGTTCGGTAGTATTTGGTGGAATGGTGGTATTTGGTGAAGGTTGAGTGGATGTTGGTATAAATGGTGAAGTAGGTTCACCCGTAATGGGTGGTGGTGGTGGTGGATCCATGTATCGAAGTGGTGTTATCGGTGTAGTTGGTGTTGTTGGTGAACCGCTGATTGTGTTTTCCCTTAACAAAATTCTGTTTGCTCACAAAGTTCGTTCAATTTCCGGATCAAATGCCAATGGTGAAAGCTTGTGAGAGCTTCTAGTACGCATGCACCTGTAAATACCTGCACACTAACACACCCAGCGTAAACCAGAAAAATAACAAACTTAAGAAAAGCAAAAATAACACACGTTGCTCACTACTCCCTGGCAACGGCGCCAAAATTTGACGTGATGTTGTGGTCACAATCAAATTTAATCCAAATACAACTAAATAGATAGCGGTAAGTGGGTATCGAACACAGGGAGTTTGTGGAAAATGTGTTATTTGAGAATTTATCTAAATTAACTAAAGTAGACTAATTGCAAGAAGAGTAAAATTCAAGAGTTGGTTTGATTGGATTGGTTTTTTTTTTTTTAACTAAGATTACTAATTAATTTGCGAAATGAGAATTTAGTTTGTAAACAATTTTCGAGACAAATGACTATCTTGAGTTTCCGGTTTGCTTCGACTTTTGTGCTACATTCAACTAGAAAGAACTACATAGACATAGTTCGTGTATGACCAATTGCAGTGATGAAAGGGAACTAAGTACTCAGATTCCTAGAACGTGAGGTTATTACCCGATGATCAATTAACCCTTACCCAAGCCTAACTATACCCATGATATCTCGATTGCCAACGGCACCAAGAACGTATGGTTTCTAATTAGTTTAGCATAAAAATCAATACTTTACTAACAATCAATCATGCACCATAACAAAGAATTCAAAGAGAAAGGAGTTGTTATTCTAGAAATATAAAATAAAAGCACAAGTATTACACAACCTTCAACCCAAGATAATCATAGAATGTTTAGCCACACATGGCTTGAAGTGACATCATAATGCAAAAATAGAAGGTAATGTTGTTCAACAAGATCACCAACAAAACTAGATGAAAGATAGATGATAAGATATGTTTTTCACTTCCAAGTGCCTCCCTTGTACTCCCAATCTCGTTCCCCTCAAGTAGTAACCGAAAACCCATGATTAGACACCATAAATCCCCATCAAATGGCCAATAAATGCGAAGGTTACAAGATGGGATCAGTCGGTGGCGTAACCTACGGCAGAGGGCCGTAGGTTACGGCGGTCAGCAATTTCAGAAGTCAACATAGGCGCCGTAACCTACGGCTGGGGGGCGTAGGTTACGGCTCTGAATGGTTCTTTACGGCGTGTCCCTCCTGTTTTACGGTGATGAAATTTGGACATGTTGGAGCCGTAACCTACGGCCAGAGCCGTAGATTACGGTGCTGTATGTTATGTTTTTTCTTGTTTCTTTCATTACAAGTGGAATCAATAATTCTTGTTTCCACCATCATCTAGCATCCATCCAAGCTCCATAATATCCATCTTTTATACACTTTAACACCTGCAAATACCAACGCACCGTAGTTACCAAATTCCCACAATTAACCAAATAAAGCATGAGATGTGCGCATATTTAGCTCATTTAAGGGTTGTCCTACGGACCACCCGTCAGTTATAAAACTCAGAACAATCTTGAATCACACGATTCACAACCAATGAGAATCAAATGATTCTTCAACACTATAAAAAAATCAGAAACAAAGGTGTTGTTTGTTTTTTCCGAGAAGAGCTTCCTAGCCTCTTTTGTCTGCGCGGCGCAGACCACGCGCAGACTTTTTGTTTAGTAGAATGTTTGTTTTTTCAGAAGAAATTTCATTTAAAAATGACTGTGCGTCCTCTTCCCCAAACAGATTTGGACCTCCCACTTCTAAACACTTCAAACCTCTTCTCACAAAACACACAGACATAACAAAACCCTAGCACCTCTCATCCACCCCATTTTTCCACCACTCTCCTCCTCCTCCCACCGACGCCACCGTCTTCTTCCCCCATAGCAGTCGTCGTCGCCGTCTTCTTCTCCCAAAGCAGTCGCCGCCGCCGTCTTCTGCACACGACACCCACACTACACTGCACAACCACTGAACAGACACTGCCAACCTCCATACACACGCTACTTGCAGACGCCAACAACCAGCCACCCAAAGCTTGTCACCCTCAGCCACAACAAGCCACTCACGCAATAAGCTTGAAACACCCAGCTATAAATTCCGATGATGTCTCGTTAAACCTTTCATACTCACTCTCTTTCTAAGTCTATTTTCGTATTCAGTCTATCCTTCTGGCAAGAAACATAAACCCCTTATACCGATGAAACATTTACCACTAATCGTTGCCACCCCTACTCGTTTTCCGGCAAACCCATAATTCTGACCAATTGTTCAAACTTCAGGTATATATACATAAACCCATATGTTTTATTTATGACTCTTCTTATTATTATGTAACTAAAAACTATACTAATAAACCTACGTTTCCATCTTTATGAAGAAGATGAATGAAATATTTTAGTATTGTTTTCATGATAGTAGTTAAGTCAACCTACAATTGCCTGATACTCAGCTTTTATGTCATATGTCTATGTAAATTTTCAGATTTTGTTTTTTTGAATTTTGAAGTTAGTTTTCATAATTTATAATGTAGTTTTTTTTCTGAATTTTGATGTTAATTTTTCAGTTTATGATGCCTATTATGTTGTTTGGTGTTATTTCAGCAGTTTGCAGAAGTTAAAAAAACAAAAAGTCTTATTCTTGCAGACTGCAGAGGTTTGGTCAACTTCTTCTGCTACAGATGTCTGTAGTGTGGTCCACAGACTACAGACATTTTACCTCTGAAAAAGCAAACAACACCAAAGTCATCTCCCACACAAGAGAACATACACGGCTGTTAAAACATTCAAGAATACTCTTGAAAAATACAATTGGTTAAAACCTGTGAACCACACGGTTCAACTAACCAGATAACAAGACCCTATAATCATGACTATAAGACACAAGGATCAAGCAAACCAAATGTTACGATTTTACGCAACAGATAATCATCAAGACACGATCACAGCCAAAAGACAATTTTATCATTGTTAATTGAATTACACAATTCAAGACAAATTTTTAAGAACAATAATAAAACATGAGATTGTTACTGTTAGCAACTTTTATCAAGAACAAAGTTCAAGACACACAGAACATATCATAAAGAGAGAACAAACAGTAACATAGAGCACATAACCAATGTCATAACCTCAATACAATGCTGAAAAATGTTTAAAAAAACCTGAATCACCCTATAAAAAACAAACACTTAGAAGGTTGTGAATCTCATGATTTTGCATTAGACAACAAGGTTACACCAAAAACAACGTGATTAATACATGAACACATGTTTAAGATCAGGCAAGAAACTCTTACACAAGAGAAATATCACAAGACATCACATGTTTCAATAAACAATCTTGAACCAATACTGAACTAAATAAAAAACTTGAGGCCAAGCTAACATTTGCGATCACATCCTTATCAATCTTGGTTGGGCAACACTTTTATACCAAACCCAACAAGTAGCTCAAACTAGTTTATTATGAACAGTTTAACATGAACAATTTAACAAAAAATACAAACCACGTGGAATTACCAACAAGAGACTTCATATAAAATTTAGACATTACTCGCTAAAGTTTCATCTAATGAACAAGGACAAGTACTGATCGAAAAATCATACTTTCAAGGTTAAAAATCTGTTTTCAAAGTTATGAATAACTTTCCTTTTTTATTTTAGACACTTTTGTTAAGCTTTAAAAAACATATTTATAAACGTTCAAGAATAGACAAATGCATATTCAGTTAACATGTCACATCTAATTTTATAAAGCATATCTAGTTAAATCACACACTAAACACATATAAGAAACCAAAAGATTTTAATTCAAATTTCAAGAAAACATGGCCAAACATTACAATATGCACCTAAAAAATCTGTTTTCAAAGTTATGAATAACTTTCCTTTTTTATTTTAGACACTTTTGTTAAGCTTTAAAAAACATATTTATAAACGTTCAAGAATAGACAAATGCATATTCAGTTAACATGTCACATCTAATTTTATAAAGCATATCTAGTTAAATCACACACTAAACACATATAAGAAACCAAAAGATTTTAATTCAAATTTCAAGAAAACATGGCCAAACATTACAATATGCACCTAAAAATGAAATCTAACAACCTTGATCATACACAACATTCAAGACACTGAAGTACAAAAACATTAGGCTTGTTGAAAACCTTCAAAGAAAAAACATCAAGACTCAATCATGTATATATCACAAACTTCTTCATCATGAATAAGATTAAATTTGACTAGTGACACTCCCCTGAATAGACAAACAATCTCACACAATCAAACTAAGAAACACATTAATAACCTTTACATCGTGTGAAGACTATACCAAATATCTTGATATAATGTGGAGATTGTAGAACTTATTATGACCGTTTAACACAAAATAATGCAAGATGCAACACGTAACATGTTACAGACAGTAGTGCCCTACATCAATAAATGCCTTCCTTAATGATCATGCAGCCGTGAGAACATAATTTAAATGAAAATTTAAATGCACTAATCATACAAAGTATTTATAAGAGAAGTTCAGGCTCTCACTTCACAACAAGACACTGAAAAGTTAGGCAATCTTGTTATGTACTATAGATCAACAAGTACACACGAGGGAAACTCAGACCAAAATAAATGTCAAACAATCCAGCACACAATAGCCTACACTAGATTGATAATACAAGACATGCTTCATTGAAGTAAGTAAACAATCAGAATCATGAAGACACATAAAAATCACATAGAGAACAAAAAACCCTAGACCTAAATAGAAATCAAGCACACACACTAAACTGATATAAACCAAATGGTTAACGAATAGATTTAATCAGACATAATGCATCAAATAAAACAGAGTATGTCTCTTCCTATTATCAATACCGGTCCCCCTAACCTGGTCACAAATGCCTAATTAATAAAAGTAATCGTGTAACAAAAAACTAAACAGTAAAGTATAAAACAACCGCACCTTGGGAAGCGCCCAACTAGGGTATCTTCTTAACACACCAAGAACTGTAACTTTCACTTAGGGTTACGAGTTCAAGATGAAGACACGCAAAAAAATATCTTCAGCAGCAACTGAAAGAAACCCAAGATTTTAGGTATAAAACTTATGATCTTTTGAATACACCAGACAAACAGCTATCAACCATTTCCCAAACCAAGCGAACCAAATACAACAGATCTTAAATGTTCTGCCTTCAACAAACCCTATTTTTAGGGTTTCACGTCTTCAATGAACAAACACTATTAGCTTTGGACTAAACTTCACTAGATCTCTCAAATATAGTGAAGCTCTCTCGTTAGATCATAATAGAGATAGTGATGATCTACACTCACAAATCACTCAGATCTAACAGATGTACAACACATGAAATCCTAGACCTAATTTGCGTACCAGAGAAGCTATTACACCAAGAGAGAGAACTAAAAAACTGAATGACAATCTCAACTAACTGATCTTCTTCGCATATGAACTCCTAAAGAATCGACACTCAAGATAAATAGACAAGAGCTCTCGATGAACACCAAAACGTATTGGAAACAACTTCAGTTAGAAAAAAACTCTTCACCCAAACTAGGGCTTCAGATACAAAACCCTAAATCCACGAAAGAGTACGAACCACAGCGGAAGAATAGATGAATAGATAAATCGGAGCCTTATAGCTCTGATACCATGTCAACAACCATGAATGTACACGAGAACCCAAAAAATAGCGACAAAAAACGACGATAAAAGATTTTATTAAAAGTTTATACCCAAACGAAAACAACCACCAAACCCTCGAAGAAATCACACTAATTTGTGAGTTCTTCAATGATATAATATATGCAATCAATTGATCTAAAACTATATCAGTTGATATGAACATAACATACACCAAATAGATGAATAAACAAAAAAAACAAGGTGATACAGATGATTGAAGATGTGAGAACCCTAATTGTGACCGTGTATTGATGTTGAAGAAGATGAAGGCAATTGGATGATTCTTCGGCGAACCCTAGAGTGGCTGGTTTTTATCCCTGTAGAAGAAACTGAGAGAACTCTTGATAGAAACCCCAAAAACTGCGTAACTGAATTAGAACCCTTTCTTTTAAGTTTACCTAGCTACATCCATTTAATACTTTCAAAAGCAATCTCCACATTCAGCCCTTCAAGTATCCGTATTTCTACTCCGGTCCCTCAAACATCAAGCATCTACTAAACACAACTTGCAACAAATTAGTCAACTCAAGATTGAAATATACTCTTATATTTTAACAGCCCCGCCACCCCCTTCGTCTTCCAACAAAGGCTAACGATCCCTATACAAACATCTCATCAACTGAAACACGAACATCTCATCAGCATTTTGTATCATGGTATTATTACCAATATCACTATTTTTTGCCCCATCAAATTGTATTCTAGAAATTGAATGAATTTACCATGTACCTACTCCAAGATTGTTTTCTTAAGCATGATGGCTTTGGTTGGCTGATTTCATGATTTCATAAATAGAGGATTTTCACAAGTGAAGTTTCCATCCAATTTTTTTTCTTTTTGTCTCATGCTCACAATTTGGTAAATTGTTCGATTCAAATGGTGAATCTAATTCGGTATATGCCGAATTACAATTCTATTAAGGGGGTTTATTGAAATAAATAAACTGACTGTCGATAAGGTATCCTATTATTTTGTTTTTAAATACAGATAAGGGCATCGTAGTCATTTCTAAAAGCCATCTAATATTACTCGTAAGTAAACAATGAAGACCAAATACGTAATATGTTACACTTAAAAACCAAAACTGAAATATCGGTATACCACAAAAAGGATTAACCTAAAAAACAAACACACATCCACTTCAAAGGCCATCTGCCTTGACCAGAATGAAAACCAAATTATAACCTCTTAAAATAAAAACTGAAATATAGGTACCAGAATAACAAGTCTTTTTTTTCTTTTCTAATTATTATTTATTTATTATTTTTTTTAACGGCAAGGAACGATGTGTCAACCACCGTGACACCGGGCGTTGTGGCCAAGGTCAACTACTCGACTGCCGCCAGCCCCTTGGCTCTCCCCAGATGCGCGGAAACCCGACCTCCACCTGCCCGAAGGCACGACAGTGGAATAATCGGTAAAATCTCGCCTCTCATCCAAGTCGAACCGACGCCACCCGTATTCGCTCTTCACCTGAATGCCGCAGAAAATAATAAGAAGAGTAAGAATCAAACCTGAATCACAAGAAATACTAATTCTTTCCCACAACCACTCTATCACTACCTCATTAACATATTATTAATTTCTTAGAAAAAATGATGAAGTAGCCACTAAAGTTTCATTGATTTTGGGCCACAGAAAGAGGCCGTTGGTGCTTTGTTTGCCATCATTCAAATAATTTGACTTTTGGTTAGTCAAAAACTGCATATACATCATGTGCATTTATGAATTGCCTTTACTTTCCTACATTCTAGATACAACCAACCATTTAACGCATTGTAACAACCAACCCATTCAATGCATTGTCGACTTGTACACCGAGCATTATAACTTGTACAGTAGAAACTCGATACAAGAATTTGCTACTTTTCTTATTATTTTATTCCATCTTTTAAATAAAAATAAATTATCTCATATCCTCTTAAAAACCATTATAACGTTAGTTTTAATAACCAAACGTGACAGGCGACATTTAATATATGATCATTCATATAAACGATCGGGTATCACACGATAAGAACTGTTTGGTACAACATTTAATGCATAAACGTACAAGTAACCGGATAAGCAATGTTAAATAAACGAATTTTTTAGATTATAAATTACATTATCATATATAGTAAGTAAAGTAATAAAACAAGAATGAATATTCCGATGATCCTTTAGATGACCATATAGCCATACTATGAAACAGAAACAGACATAGACATGGACACCGAAACCGCCTCGGCCGGAAAACTGGAATCCAGGTTTCCGGTGGTGGTAGAGTTTCCGGCAAAACCATAACCCAACCCTAACCGTAACCCGTTGTAATGCAACGAATCATAATGACAACGTTGGAAAACACGCGCGAGTGACGCCGCCTTTCGCCTAGCGCGTTTAGTACCCGTAAATAACAAACTTTGGATCAAACCCGCCAATGCTGGAGCTTTTAAGACGCGTTCGGTGGTGTCGGCCCCACCCCTCCGACAAAGTTCGAGTAATGCCGCCACTGCGTTTTCTTTGCCTCTAGGCGTCCCACACCTCATCATTCCAATCAGACCAATCACCGCCTTTTCCTCGTTCCCAACCGCCTCTGCGCCGACTGGTTGACGTACTATCAATGCCAACGCGCCAGCGGCTTCTTCTGCTACCGTTTCGTTTTCCAAGGCCTCTATTAAAGCTTTAACAACCCCGTATTCGATCATTTTCTCGCAGTTGGCTGTGTGGGTGGATAGGTTGAATAAAGCTGTAACCGCGTCTTTTTTCCCTCTCGGTGTACCGTCTCTTAGTAAACCGGCTAGTGTTGATAACGCGCCTTCTTCATCAGCGATTTGCTTCTTGTAATCGTGAACTGCGGAAAGACTGAACAACGTAGCAGCTGCGTTTTCTTTTGATTCAATTGTATGCCCGGATTTTAACACACTCACGATTGATCTCAAACACCCGTCTTCCTCCATGATACGCGTTTTATTCTTGTCATAAATCGAAAGATTCAAGATTGCAGTTACCGCGTTCTCCTGGGCAGTTGGACTTTGCGAAGAGAGTAAAATCTTCAAATGAGGAATCACACCCGATTCCGCTATAAAACCCCGGTTTTCCCTCCCGGTTTTCGCCAAGAAACGGATTTCACGAGCTGCGATCGCCTTACCGCAATCCGACCCGTTTTCCAGTTGTTGAATCAGAAGCCGAACAGTCGCTTTATTCGCTTCAACCGCTGCCCGACTCGCGGGAGCAGCTGGAAACGACTCAGACCCAAGACCCAAGTTTTCCGGCGGAGTATAAGGGATCTTATGAGCCATACACCACTGCACAATCAAATTCCTAAGTGCACGATTCGGCACAAGCTTCTTATGCACAAGAGCCTGCCCGGTCTTCGGGCAAGTACTATGCCCTTCTTCAATCCATCTAGAAATCGACCCTCGATCAAACGTCTGCCCGGTCGATATAATCACCGGATCCATCATCAAATCCAACGAAATCGGGCAACAAAAGTCCTTCGGAATCGTTATAAACGTATCCGCAATCTCCTTACTAATCAACCCTCTCTTCTTGCCTCTTTTAACCCTTTTCCCCATTGCAATCTCCACTTCATCTTCTTCAAATCCAAACAACAAAAACCTACAATACCTAATCATAGCAATAAACCCACCAAGAACAGACGCAGACGGCTCCAGATCACTCTCATGGTTGACAATTTGTTCTTCCAAAAACTCAATTTCAACCCTACAAGCCCTAGAATCAAAAACCCCCAATTCTGTTACAAAAAATTCATGAAATTCTTCGAAAGTTGGAATCTTTTCGTCCCCAATTTCGTTCAGTAACCTAAAGAATTTCAATCGTAACATTTCATCATGTGGGTCAATAAACAATTTATCTCTAACGGATTGCTTTTGAAGTAGATCTATTTGTTCTCTAACATCGTTATTAATCAAACAGTTGAATTCATGCATCGGAAGAACATCTAAAAGGGTGGAAATTTCTTGATTCAGATCATGAAAATGACCGGAAATTGAAGGGTTTTGAAGCAACAGCCATAACTTACTAGAATATGTGCAGTAATCAAGAAGAATTTTGGATCGGTAAAGCAGAAGGTACAACTCCTTAAAGCATAAGACCACCGTTGACGGTAAGTTTGACCCCGACTCGCCGGAATTACGAACGGAATCTAGTAACACGACGAATAAGTCAACTTTCCGGAGTAAAGATCTGGTATTTCTCTTCTGAAACGACGGCGTTTTGTCGGAGAATGAATTGATAATATCCGATGCGACGGTGGATAGGGTTTTTAATAACCCTACGACGTCGTTTTCGAGATGTACCGGTGCTAAGAAGGCGTCTAACGACGGTGAACGGCTCCGGCGTAGAGATGAGAAGATCGCTGCTGATGCCATTTTGTGAGGTTTGAAATTGATTGAATAATTTTGAGTGAATTTGTTGAAATGTTGGATGGGTTTTAATATTTGGTGGTGGGAATCCGCGTGAAGACTAGAGAGATGAATCTTGACGTTTTAGAAAGTTTAATTTCAGAGTAATGGCTTTTCCTTTTATTAAGTTTTTCTTTATCTTTTTACTATTGCAAATCATGAAGGTGACAATAATGTGATTAAAGTTAGTACCATAACACCTAAACTTTTATTTTTTAAGGTCAAAACATCATTAAAGTTAGTACCATAACGTCTATAACCCCGGATGTGGTCTAGAGGCGATGCGTAAAAGGTCGAAGAGAGGTTGTTCTTCGGGAATTTATGTAAACGTTAAAAGAGTTATTGTATATTGCCTTTATGTAGGAACTGGTATTTCTTGTTGTAATTGCTCGAGTTTGTAGTTGCTAGACGAGTTTTCCATGTGTTTCGAGTATCTTGCTAAGAATCTACTGATATGCGTATCGTTGTTAAGAATAAGTAGTTTAGATTGAGTTATATAAATAGTTGTATACGTAATTTTTTTGTTAAGATATAGGTTAAGCGTTATGTGAAAGATGGTCGGTTAGGGTTAGACATAATGCAGAAAAAAAAAGAACTAGGGCAAAGGGGGTGGGCTTCATATACTTCTATAAATGAGTAGAAGTTTTTATTATATAGTTATAATTTCTATTCTGTAAATGATTAGAACTTTTTATTATATAGTTATAATTTCTATTTATATGTAAGCAAAACTACCTTATAGAATTACATATAAGGGTGGAGGGTATCGTAGCGGGGACTTGATCGGGGAGGGGGGTTGTCGAGCGGTGATGGGGATGCCAGTCCACCTTTGGTGATTGGGGAGGAGTTTAATCGGTGAGTATACACCGATGTGGGGAAGAGGAGGGAAGGAGGAGAGAGGAGGGTTTAATGGTGGGTCCCAACCCCTTTCAACCAATCACATTTTTTTAAATTCTTTACCACTCTCCATGTCTTTTACCATTGCCAGTGATTGAGTGCAAAATGAGGAGTGAAGCGGGGACTTGACATGACATGATATTATTGGCTAGAAAATAACTCAAACACTAACCTAGTGATTGACCACTCCCTCCTCCCTGATATTTTGCAATTTAAGATATAAGCTTGGATGTGGTCTAAAGGCGAAGACGAAGAGAGGATGTGGTCTAAAGGCGAAGACGAAGAGAGGTTGTTCTTCGGGTATTTATATAAACGTTAAAAGAGTTATTGTATATCACCTTTATGTAGAAACTGGTATTTCCTATTGTAATTGCTCGAGTTTGTAGTTGCTGGACTAGTTTTCCATGTGTTTCGAGTATTTCGAGTATCTTGCTTGAATCAGTGTCATCTACTAATATGCATACCGTTGTTAAGAAAAACTAGTTTAGACTGAGTTATATAAATAGTTGTATACTTAGTTTTTTGTTAAGATATATGTTAGGTGTTATGTAAAACATAGTCGGTTAAGATTATACGTAATACAGAAAAAAAAAAAAAAAAAAAGAACTAGGGCAAAGGGGGTGGGCGTCATATACTTCTATATATAGAGTTAATTACTTTTGAGTCCCAGCGTTTTAGTGTTTTAACCATTTGAATCTAAACTTGAAAAGTTTAATGTGTTGAGTCCCTAACCGCTCATTTTATAACGTTTTGAGTCCAATTTTTAACACTTGTACTTCTGATTTTGGACTCAATTGGTTAAAATCACTAAAACACAGGTACTCAAAACGCTATAAAATGAGCGGTTAGGGACTCAGGACATTAAACTTTTCGATTTTTGATTCAAATAGTTAAAACCACTAAAACACAGAGACTCAAAAAGTAATTTACTCTATTTTTTTTTTTTTTTTTTTTAGGGTTTGTCTTTAATAGGCTAGGGTTTGCTATTCAGAAGGGGGTAGCGGCGCAGCTTGTTGCTCGCTTACCTGCGATATTGATGTAACTCGGCCAGTTGTTTATATATAAATACATATTAATCTATTTACTCATAGTCATAATTTCTATTTATATCTAAGCAAAACTACCTTATAGAATTACAGAGTAGGGATCCTGTACATTAATCCAGAAGTATGAGAAGTGTATTATAACACTATATATAACACTATGTAACACCATATAACACTATGTAACACTATATAACAAATATAACACTATACATCTATCTTAGAAATGCTATCAGAATAAATATAGTGTTATATAATGTTACATAGTGTTATATGGTGTTACATAGTGTTATACGGTGTTTATATGGTGTTATATAGTGTTATATATAGTGTTATAATATACTTCTCACACTTCTGAATTAATGTATAGAATCATCTATCTAGAATTACATATAATATTTTGCAATTTAAAATATAAGCTTGGAAACTAGCAACCTTTAAGGTCAAATACCTTGACTTAATTTATGTGTACTTTTAAGTTTGAACTAGAAGATACTCAACTATAAAAAGTGAAATAAAATAACATATTGGATGTATCTCAAATAAAATTTAAATCAGAAAATAGCTAAATATTTTGACTAGTGATCGTTTATATTAACTTTTTTAATACTTTAATTAATTGATTATTTTAAAGTGATGATTAATGTTTTTTGATCGATTTACGTTGAAGAAATAAGTTACTCTACTAGAGTACAAAGTCAAGGACAAAATTATTAGAAATAACAAAAAAATAATACGGAAAAAAACAAAAGAAAGGATAAGACTTTTAAGAAACGTCTAAAGAAGGGCACGTATATGTGTGTGTGTAAACAAGTCCAGGATAGACCCCGTCAAATACGAGTTAAATATCAAAATCCCGCCGGTGAGTGAACAATTAAAAACACACATTCTCTCTCTCTATATGTACACATGTATGTATATTCGGTTGAATCTTGAAAAAAATATTAATCATGAAAATGATATCGATTCATTTACATCTAAAAACTATATAAAATATTTATATTTGTAACACTGTCATATATATTATATATGTTGCAGTTAAATCGAACTTTCAGCAAATAATTTGTGAACTGTTCGATAGAAAGTTCGTTTATATTCATTCGTTTGAAGAATAAATTACCGACCACGAACAAAAAACTTCGTTGCGTTTGTTCATCTATGTTTGTAAACATTCGTAACGTGTTTGTTTATGTTTCTTTGTGTTAGACACTTCATTTGGGTTTCAAATACTTATATTTTATTCAAATACTTCAAAATTCTCACTAATAAAATATTTAATAAATATTCGTGTAGGGTTGGGTTCATTTCAAAACTCAAAATATTCACAGAACTTTCAGAATTGCTAATAAACATTTATTTTATTTATATATATTTTTTATTTAACATTATATAGGAATACTTCTATCATTTATTATATGTATTTTTATGTATTTTTTGATTACATATATGAAAAACCAAATTATTTATATGTAATAACTAATTTACATATATGTAAAGGAACTAATTTACATGTGTAAAGGAACAAATTTACGTATATGTAAGTATAAAATTACATATGAAAAATGATAAAAGTACTCTTATAACACACACGGAATCATAATAAATGATAAAAAAAATACCATTAAACAATATTAAATATAAAAACATATTAGTAGAATGATTGTTTACTGGGAGTTCTGTAAGTTCTGCAGTTATTTATAGTTCTGAAATGATCTTTACCCTATTAGTGTATTGTATATTATATACATTTTTAACAATTTGGGTGGATATACGTAATACCTATGATGAAAGATGTCAATTTTATTCAAGATTTAATATATGTTCATTTGTGTTCGTTTATGTTCATAAAAGTTTGTGTGTATGGCGTTTGTGTTCGTTACCTAAAACTAACGAACAAACACAAACGGACACGAACATAAAATCTCGTTGAGTAAGTGTTAATGAATAGTTTATGAACACATTTATTAACCTAGCGAGCGAACATGAAAAAGGCTTTGTTCGTGATCGTCCAGTTCATTTGAAGCCCTTACTATAGATGTTTATATCGTTTAAATAAGTTCGAATATCATTTTAAAAGTTTGAGACACCATGAGTTTAACTTAGCGTGATGACACATCATTTTATACCGCCAGATATAGGCATGCAATCAACCTCACATGAAAGGGAATGAATTTGTTACCTGGTATAAATGTGTATGTTGTACACTTGTACGTACGTACGCACGCATGTATGTATGGGAATAGAATCAAGTACAAAATACTCTTAACCTAAGAAATCTAGGAAATGATATTGAACCTTGATCCTGTCAATTTAATGGTTTTTAGTAAATACTTAAAATTAGTAAAGATCTAGAAGGGGTGTTAATTAAAATTGGTATAGACTAAAATTGTTGACTATTTTTAAGTGTCCTCTCTTTTTTTAAATGTTTATGACTTTAGTATACTATATTGTCTAAGAAATATTTATACCATAAAATCGAGCAGGTTTTTCTCTTTAAGGTGAGTATCTTATTAATATATTTTTATAATTAAAAAAAGGATAATGGATTTTAGTAATCCCAACTATTCGTTGTTGGCCGCCAACAGTCTCAACTTCAAAAATAACCACTGGCAGTCCCAACTATTAACATATTGGCCTCCAATGAACCCTGACTAACAGACGCCTAACGCTGTTAGTCTCCGGTTGCCAGAAAAAACGTTTTTCGTCGGAAAATTCATTTTTGGCTGGAAAACTCAATCTTTTTTGTCACAAATCTCTTTCTAACCTTATTACGGACCTTTAGTAAACTTTTTCTAGTAAAAGCCATAATTATTGAAGTCGCCGGAAAACTCTTTTTTCGTCGGAAAACTTCTTTTTGGCCAGAAAACCCAACTTTTTTGCCGGAAAACTCAACATTTTCGTCTCAAACCTCTTTGTAACCTTAGATCGGACCTTTAGAAACTTTTGTCTGGCCAAAAACAGTTTTCCGGCGACTGGAGACTAACGGCGTTAGGATTCTGTTAGTCAAGGTCCATTGGTGGGCAATATGTCAATAGTTGGGACTGTCAGTGATTATTTTTGAAGTTGGGACTGTTGGCGGCCAATGGCAAATAGTTGAGATTATTAAAATCCAATATTTCTTAAAAAAAAATATAATCACATCGCGCTTAGAACTGTGTTGTTATATATTAACATGATGTTCATATTTGCGCAAGTATAAATAACTATGCGTATAACTATGCTATTATACATTAACACATTCAAGGTCTAGATAGCCGCACACATAACTGTGCTCTTTTACATCAATAGCGTGTTAAGGTATAGCAACACCATTATGTCACAGTGTGTATACTTTAGAAAATTCACAAAAAGCATATTGATAGGGTATTCATATTAAAGAGGAAAAAAATGCTTGATTTTATGGGGTGTGTGTGTATATATTAATATAATGTCGTATAAAATGTTATAGATGTTTAAATACAACAGGGGAACTAACTTTAATGGGTGTAAATAGTAAATTGACTCAACTACCATTGCCAAAAAAAATCTAATGTGTCACCTGTCGTCTTCTCATTGCTTCCTGGTCTTTATAGGTTAATACTATTGTGCACTGATACCAATCTATGTATGTAAGTATGTATGTATGTATGCATGCTTGTATATATGTATGTATTACTTTAAGTGTGACTATAACGTGATTGTGGTAAAATCTTTTCTCACTTTCTTTCTTTCTCTATTATATCTTGTTAGCACTATGTACTAGGAGTGTTTAGTATTTGAATTGTGATCGAAACACTTGGAATCCGATTAGAATTCTATACTCAAATTCAGTTTTTGAATATTCGGACTCGATTCGCATTCAGTAGTCGAATTTCCATCGGATACAAATTTGTGATTTTCTATTCAATTTGATTAGAAAACCGAAATCCAATTATGTATTTTTTTTATTTATTTTATATATATACACACATAATTACATGAAAGCCCTAGCCATAATCATCATCTTCTACAAAGGTTCTTGAGAGAGAAAGTTGGTTGTACTTGATTCAAGTTGGTTGTTTGAATATTTGAAGCTCAAGGTTGTTTCTCCTTGATTCCTAATCGTCCCAACAACAAAGTCGTGGAGATTCGGGTAAGTTCCAACTCTAGATTTGAGTTTGAGTTGTTTTGGGGTTTTTGTGTAAACGTGGGCTTCTTCATAAAGATTGGATATACGTGTTTTGGTGGTTAAAAACCTGGATTTTGCTTCATGGAAGTAAAACAAATGTTTTGGACGTGAAAAGTTGCGATTTTGGACTAAAACTGTAACGCCCCGCGTTTTCATACTTTCAATATTTAGAAACCATCGTTTGTAAAACTATTTTTGGAAACTTTGTATTCTTGTGATCGTTCTTTCCTTGTAATCATTGTAAACCCGAGACTTGAATCATGAATGAAAACTTGCATTTCCTTGTTACATACTATACATACACCATAATACGATTAATCATGAGATCATTTGATACTTCTTTGTGATACTTACAAACATATGTTGAACTTGTAAATATGTGACATATACTTGTCACTTACAAACATGTTACATACTTGTGCATTACACTTTTTACCTAGTTAAATCATGTTTTATTTCATATTTCACCTTGTTACAAGTTAGGGGAAACATTGTTGCACATTATTACACAACTTAACTAACAAAATTACTCATTATAATGTTTTAAAAAAATAAAAAAATAAAGAAATATGGCAGCCCCAATTCAACAAAATTCAGTCCATATAGTTGGGTTTTGTAGGCTAGTTTCAAGGTGTAACCCCTTCTAAACACTTCCAAAGCCCAACCCATTGAAACCCTAATCCTTCCCCCTATAAATACCACTTATAACCAGCCTCCCTACCACTTTTGCAACCCTAAAAACTCACAAAACATCTACCAAACCGTAGCTGAAAGCAAGGGTTCGAGTAGATTGACACCCCTTCACGAAAATGAGCATAACTCACTCAATTCTTATCCGATTCACTCGATTCTTTTTCCTACTTGCTTGTATAATCATGGGGTTCGATTCCTAGACTTCTCCTTGGAGAAATCAGACCTGGAAATGCCCCAAAATAGTCCATAAACTTTCTGTTTGTTTTTATGTTCATCAAAAACTTGTTTAAACCTATGCAACTTGTGTCCAACACATCTCATACCTATGTCCTAATGCTTACAACTTATCCCATGGTTGGTTAAGCTTAAAAACAAGGTTGAGACATTTAAAATCAGAGGATTAAACCTCATAAACTTGGTGTTTTGTTTAGGGTTTTTAACCCACAAGTCATGTCAAACTTTGTCTTTGATACATGAGTGATTATGGAACAACTTGGGTTGTCCAAACATACAATCCTCACATGATTTGATGATTTCTCTTAGTTAGTGTGTATATTTCTTATTCTTTATTGTATGTTCATGACCCTCCTTGGTTGTTTTTTTTACATCAAGTGTAGTGGTGAACACATAGAGGTGCCTAAATGGAAGACTTGATCTTCCTACCTCCTACATGACTTCTATGACATTTAGAGGTACCAAAATGAAGATTTTAATCTTCTACCTCATGCTTGAACTATTGGACATATATTATATAACCTAAATATATTATTCGAATAATCGAATCTTTGATGATGAACTAGTGTTCATATGTCGGGGTACTAGATTACATCATCCTAGACTATGATAACTTGTCACGATTCTAATGGAACCTTGTTCCATGAAAACATCTAAACTCCTTCGAGTTTCCTAGTGTCAAGAACAAGCATCATATGTACTAAATGATTATTTTCCATGTTATTCTCATGTCTTATTTTATGTTGTTTTAAACACCGAATCTCGACTCTAAACATACTTGAACCTTAACCCTTATACATTCGGACTCTAAATCTCTACTCGTCAACAATTGGATAATCGGAAAACATATGCAAACTTTGTGAGTATACTCGTACTTTCCCCCTTTTTACTTTTACCACTTTTGGGGTGTAACATGTTTACCTATTGAAACTTACACATGAACTTTTGTCTAAACACATGAACATTCCTATAACATGCTTGTATATGTGATGACTTGATACTTTAAATTTGGGTGATTCTTATGTGTTGAACTTATCATTAACTTCGTACGAGCCAAACCTTGACATATGTAGCGCTATAGGATTAACGACCCGCCTCTACTGAAACTTTGGTTATGTCATGAGCAAGTTGCGTTTTCTTGGTTTGATATGTTAGACACATGCCATGTTTAAATGTTTATCTTGAATCACATGCATGCTATGAGGAATTGTTCAAACTTATCTTTTGCTATGTACGTATCAAACTTGTATACTCGCCTTTGCTTTTGCATTGAACTTTATTTTAAACATATTACAGGTTGAGGACGATGATGCTATGAAATGAAGTAGCGTTGATGCCTAGATACACATATAGACGTTAGGGTTTAAAATGTTGTATCAAAATTTTGTTATGTTATCATGTTGTTTTGTTAAACTTGTCGTATTTGAATTTCTTGTATTGATGACTACTTGAAGTTTGGGAATGAAATTTTGATTATTAAATTATTGTCATAAATAGCGTTATGATGTCTCGAGCAATCTTCACACTTCGTCTCATCCCGATGTTTCCGCCATTGGTTGGGGTGTGACAGATTGGTATCAGAGCCATAACTATAGGGAATTAGGAAAAGTAGGAATGCTTTAGCCTAGTCTATAGTTTTAGAACCTTATTCGTATGCTTTGCTTGGACTACTACATGATACTTTATTTGTTACTTATTTATGCTCTTTTAAACATGTATGTTACTCATGTGTAATATTCGACATGTTATTCTTACGCATTAATGCTTGTTTTATTATGTGTTAACACTTGTTTCGTTGTTCGATTCTTTATGTGTTATTCTTGACATATTTCTCTATGTGTTAATACTTGTTTTATTTCATTATTGAAGTATCATCCTTGATATGCTTTCTTATGTGTTTATACTTGTTTGTGTATCTCCTTCGACATACACTTCCCTCATGCATTTTACTCGATTATTCTAAATCCGACAACACTCATATTGTACAAATGAGACGAATTCACCAAAATAGGCGTGAAACCCACAATTTGGTGAACGACTCTCAATCTATCTATTATTTTTTTTTTTTCACACGAGATATCGCGATTAAGCTAGGAGTGAAATCCACATCTTAATGGTAAATCTCAAATTTCAAGTTCTAGTGGACCCTCGTCAACACGTCGAAATTAAATTTTGACCCGACGAGTACCAACCACACTTAGGATACGAAATCGTCAAGTTAGGGGTGAAACCCGCACCTTGTCGACTAGTTCCACTCCTTGGCATTTTTTTCATAAATCCCGCCAAGTCTCGAAATTTCGATTGATTTGGGACATGTAGTAACCGGAAGGGTAAATACCGTTAACCGACTTGTCGGCGAGAGTATTTTACCTATTAGGCCAAAACATGCTCCTCAAATTCAAAAGACTTTTCGACCACTTTGGTTAGTCAAAGTTCCGTTTTGGAACACTCCAAACTTTGGTCAAACATGTGTTTCTATTGTTCATTTTATACGATGCAATCTTTCAACCTCGAGTTTACCTTTGATTTCTCTTTTCACACGCACAACATATCGAACCTTTTCGATACACTTATATACGCATGATTTTCATATAATTTAAATTGATATTCCTTGTAACAACTAGTGGAGATGTATCATCGAGATTGGAGTGACTTCCTTACCTTGACGATTGACTCCACCCCTCTTCCCTTAAAACAACTTCACCAACGAGTTAGGGGTGATTCCCTTACTTAGGTGACCGTTACCCAAAACTTATCTTTCAAAATATTTTATTATGCAAACCCGATCATGTTTTATACCTAAATCATTTATCATTATTCAAAATACCTACTTATACCGATTTCAAAATACATTGTTTATCAAACGTACTTCTTATTCTACCATCCATTTTCACTCAAATCATATACACGAGATTCTTAATCATGTCTTTACCGTTTTACTACACGAATTTCCAAACCTTACGAAATGCTACCTATCAATTTAATCGGTCTAATGAATCTCTTGCCCATGAACTTCACATCTGATTTATTAACTGAAACACGTTCACATTATATCATCATACTAGAGACTTCCACTCTTAATCGAAATCAAACTAACCTTTCTCAATTACTTATAAGACCTCATAGATGTTATATGACCGTTTACCAAATACTCTTTCCAACATCAATAAATCCTTTGTTAAAATTATTTTTAAACAATCACTAAGTTCTTTTACTAAATTTCTTTTCTAAGGGTCGACGTTTTCACAAGAACTTTCAAAGTCCAAAATTTTCATGTTTTGATGCAAATGAAACAAACCCGTTATTTAAAAAAAAAAAAAAACCTTCTCTACAACGCTTAACTCGTCATCCAAATTTCAAAACACGTGGGCTAGAAGACTTCATGGGGACCGACAATTTTCAACATACGTGAACTCCTTTTTTTTAAACAAAAGTAGCATTTCAATCATTACAAAATACGTTAAGCATGACCAATGAGTACTTTATGTTCCTTTACATATACAAACTATATTCTACCTTTCAAACCAAGCTCAATCTAATTTTGATTCGACAAACTCAACGTTTTGTTTAAACAACTATACATGCACATCATCATACACATTTTAGTCGATATCTCGCGATAACATCATTTATATCGTTCGTATCTACATACTTAACCTTTTTTTTTCTCTACAATGTCTCAACGTACACCATATATGCAATATTTATTTTTCATACCTACACCTATGTTCATACGTTTTATGCTTGTACTCATACACATACTACTTATACGTTTTACGCTTCTGCTTGTACACATACTACTTACACGTTTTATGTTTATGCTCATACATACATGCGTATTCATACTTAAACTTATGCTCATACTTTCATCCTTACTCATGATTCGTACATTCGTACCTATACGCGAGCGTAATCCGAGGGATTCGCTTACGTGGGTCCCATACATGCTTAAACATAAACATGCTTACATACGACATTCTTCTACGTACACATTCTTATTTTCAAATTCATGTATACCTTGATTCATACATAACTAGTACAAGCTATGTGGATCATGCGACAATCAGTATAATCGCGGGTGCACACGGGATTATAGTGATAGGCGTATGAGAACCATAGAGTGTACTACTGTGTATGGTAAGACACGGAACGTAACATGACCCCAAGTAACGAAACGGACGTGATGTGGTTAAAACATGGTGGATACGCCGCTGGTACTTCCTATATATAAGTGTTTTCACCATGTTACCAAACTTTCGTAAAACGTGCCATGAGAAATTCAGTGTGTTGCAGACCTTTTGGACCTAATACAACTTCACGCAACTCACAAACGCATTATATCCGATTATTCATGACGAGACTTCATCCTTAACACACTACGTTCATCTATCCAACACTTATGCTATTCACATACTTGTACTCTTTAAGAGCCATTCGTTCATTCTATACTCGTATTATTTTATACAAAACTCGTTCGCAATCCAGCTTGTTTAAACATTTGAGTCCTAACTTACCTCATTACCTATAAAATAGCCTCCCTATTCTTGATTCTTGTGTAACTATACTTAGTATCTCTCTATTGCTTTATTTAAAGTAACAAACCTTTTCGTTCCTCTCAATAAACAGGTTTTACGAAAGTATGATTTTTTATACTATCCTTAAAAACTTCCCCTTGCAAATCTACCTTGATGTTCTCCAAAATTTGGTACTTTTCAAAACTTTCAAACTTCCCAAGTATCAATTCTTAATGATCACCTTTATGCCAAAAAACTCTTTCAAGCCTTCCTCTTGAATAAATTTCGGGACGAAATTTCCTAAAGGAGGGGAGACTGTAACGCCCCGCGTTTTCATACTTTCAATATTTAGAAACCATCGTTTGTAAAACTATTTTTGGAAACTTTGTATTCTTGTGATCGTTCTTTCCTTGTAATCATTGTAAACCCGAGACTTGAATCATGAATGAAAACTTGCATTTCCTTGTTACATACTATACATACACCATAATACGATTAATCATGAGATCATTTGATACTTCTTTGTGATACTTACAAACATATGTTGAACTTGTAAATATGTGACATATACTTGTCACTTACAAACATGTTACATACTTGTGCATTACACTTTTTACCTAGTTAAATCATGTTTTATTTCATATTTCACCTTGTTACAAGTTAGGGGAAACATTGTTGCACATTATTACACAACTTAACTAACAAAATTACTCATTATAATGTTTTAAAAAAATAAAAAAATAAAGAAATATGGCAGCCCCAATTCAACAAAATTCAGTCCATATAGTTGGGTTTTGTAGGCTAGTTTCAAGGTGTAACCCCTTCTAAACACTTCCAAAGCCCAACCCATTGAAACCCTAATCCTTCCCCCTATAAATACCACTTATAACCAGCCTCCCTACCACTTTTGCAACCCTAAAAACTCACAAAACATCTACCAAACCGTAGCTGAAAGCAAGGGTTCGAGTAGATTGACACCCCTTCACGAAAATGAGCATAACTCACTCAATTCTTATCCGATTCACTCGATTCTTTTTCCTACTTGCTTGTATAATCATGGGGTTCGATTCCTAGACTTCTCCTTGGAGAAATCAGACCTGGAAATGCCCCAAAATAGTCCATAAACTTTCTGTTTGTTTTTATGTTCATCAAAAACTTGTTTAAACCTATGCAACTTGTGTCCAACACATCTCATACCTATGTCCTAATGCTTACAACTTATCCCATGGTTGGTTAAGCTTAAAAACAAGGTTGAGACATTTAAAATCAGAGGATTAAACCTCATAAACTTGGTGTTTTGTTTAGGGTTTTTAACCCACAAGTCATGTCAAACTTTGTCTTTGATACATGAGTGATTATGGAACAACTTGGGTTGTCCAAACATACAATCCTCACATGATTTGATGATTTCTCTTAGTTAGTGTGTATATTTCTTATTCTTTATTGTATGTTCATGACCCTCCTTGGTTGTTTTTTTTACATCAAGTGTAGTGGTGAACACATAGAGGTGCCTAAATGGAAGACTTGATCTTCCTACCTCCTACATGACTTCTATGACATTTAGAGGTACCAAAATGAAGATTTTAATCTTCTACCTCATGCTTGAACTATTGGACATATATTATATAACCTAAATATATTATTCGAATAATCGAATCTTTGATGATGAACTAGTGTTCATATGTCGGGGTACTAGATTACATCATCCTAGACTATGATAACTTGTCACGATTCTAATGGAACCTTGTTCCATGAAAACATCTAAACTCCTTCGAGTTTCCTAGTGTCAAGAACAAGCATCATATGTACTAAATGATTATTTTCCATGTTATTCTCATGTCTTATTTTATGTTGTTTTAAACACCGAATCTCGACTCTAAACATACTTGAACCTTAACCCTTATACATTCGGACTCTAAATCTCTACTCGTCAACAATTGGATAATCGGAAAACATATGCAAACTTTGTGAGTATACTCGTACTTTCCCCCTTTTTACTTTTACCACTTTTGGGGTGTAACATGTTTACCTATTGAAACTTACACATGAACTTTTGTCTAAACACATGAACATTCCTATAACATGCTTGTATATGTGATGACTTGATACTTTAAATTTGGGTGATTCTTATGTGTTGAACTTATCATTAACTTCGTACGAGCCAAACCTTGACATATGTAGCGCTATAGGATTAACGACCCGCCTCTACTGAAACTTTGGTTATGTCATGAGCAAGTTGCGTTTTCTTGGTTTGATATGTTAGACACATGCCATGTTTAAATGTTTATCTTGAATCACATGCATGCTATGAGGAATTGTTCAAACTTATCTTTTGCTATGTACGTATCAAACTTGTATACTCGCCTTTGCTTTTGCATTGAACTTTATTTTAAACATATTACAGGTTGAGGACGATGATGCTATGAAATGAAGTAGCGTTGATGCCTAGATACACATATAGACGTTAGGGTTTAAAATGTTGTATCAAAATTTTGTTATGTTATCATGTTGTTTTGTTAAACTTGTCGTATTTGAATTTCTTGTATTGATGACTACTTGAAGTTTGGGAATGAAATTTTGATTATTAAATTATTGTCATAAATAGCGTTATGATGTCTCGAGCAATCTTCACACTTCGTCTCATCCCGATGTTTCCGCCATTGGTTGGGGTGTGACAAAAACAAACCTGAGTACAGTGAACTCGTTGAAGGTGGTGACACTGGCAGTTTTGTGATACTTTCGGCGACCCTAACGGGGAAGCGTTGAAAACGACGGTGTCCATCTCGAGGTTTTCTGATGATCGGTGACACGTGTAATGAGTGACAATGTCATTGGAGACACTCTTACTGTCGCTATGTATGGTGGTTGGCGACACTCTCAGTGTCGCCGTGGGAGAAGGTCGGCGAGAATGTTGTTATCAAGTCCTAACACGAGTTAGGAAACAATGTGCTGATCCGCGTTGTCACTAGTGGCACTAAGTTTGCGACACTGCTAAGAGCCACATAGTGGATATATAGGATATATGACCATGACCATGTCACTACCGACACTGTTGGTGACACTTTTGGTGACACTTATGTGAAAGTATTAGAAAGTGATAGGGTTTCATGTGTTAATTCTCGTTCCGAATAAACGACGCTCAATTTATCCTATGTATGGTAGCACACAATTATTAAATGTGAACATGTGAGTTTTAGACCTTTTTTAAAGCCTACTTTTGGGGCTAGTGTGCATACGCGTAAAAGAAAGCCGTTTAAAAAGGGTTTGGTGAAAACTTTACTTGTCTTTGAAGTTCGAAAGATTTACACTATAAAATATGTTAATAGTAGCGAAGTTCGAAGGTATTGATTTAACAAAGCAAATAAAACATTTTGAAAGTGAAGTTGAGATGTTAGCTTGGTATCATGTGATAACATAATTAGAGAAATATGTATGTTTTTTTAAAGAAGCTACGAAGTAAAGATGTACATTTTAAAAACAATGCCCTTAAAAGAAGTGAACATTTTCAGAAGAGTCATTCCTAGCCCTTATTGTATGTATGGTGCCTTCGGGTGATCGGTCTTTTTGGGGACAACGAAGCACTTTCGGCTGACGACAATCATCGGACGATCATCTTGGGGAGGAGATGAAGGAAGGTCTCTTCGAAGACATATAGAAGGTTAAGACATATTTTGGTGTGTAACGGCTTTTATGTAAGAAGGGATTTTCTTGATGAGAATCTAAGTAGATAAATATGTTATTTTAAAATAATTGTGTGTTACTAGTTATAGTATGAAGATTAAATGTTTCACTTTTATAACTAAAACTAGAATTCACTTAGCGTATCTGATTTTTGTATGCACGTCATACTAATGTAAGTACGAAGGAGGATGGATGGATGCTTCTTGGGACCGAAGGGCAATTGGCTCAACAGTGGCATCTAATTTTGAAACTATGTTACTATATTTGTAATGAAGTGTTTAAACAAAATTTTGTAACTTTGACTCTTTTAAATTTCTATTACGTATTTTATGGTCACGTTTGAAGTTTAAGAGCTGCATGTGCATGAGTAAATCCAATATAAGAGGTCTCCGGGAATCGGGGCCTTACATTAAACATTGTATTTGATTTATTGTTCAATTAGTTTGTTACTTTGTTAAAGAATTTTTTATTTGGTTTTGATTTATAGAGTAGTTAGTTAACTAGAGGTGTTTAGTGTTTAAATCAAGCTTGGAAAACTCGAAATTCGATTTGTTTCGAGTTAGGAATCAAATTATGAACCGAATTCAAATCTATCCTTAATTTTTGAACAAAATTAGAATTTGATTCGAATTCAGTTATGTAATTTTGAATCGAACCGAGCTTGAAAATTTCCAAATTAGAATAATTCGAATATTTGAGATTTGATTTGTTAAACACCATATGATGTACACAATTCTCAATTTAAGGATCAACTTTTATTTATATGATGTCTGAAAAGTAAAGACATAAACAAGGATTGTCATCATAAGAAGAAATTACTCTCACGAACCCATCTTTTTTGGGTGTTATGCAACACCCTTCATTAATCCACAATGACTAGCCAGCCTTTCGTTTAATGTTTGATTAAGATTCACGAGTTTTATAAATCGTTAAGAGAGTGGCCCCATCTTCCAAAAAAATGGAGATACTGAGAAATACAAGCACTATTGACACACTTTTAATTAATCATTTACACACTCCCAAAAGTTAATCAACAGCAAACATGAACCCAAATTACAATTCTGACTAGACTTGACCAAAGCATTTTTCCCGTCATACACTCCAACATCAAATCATACACACCCTCATGCATTGCTATGGACTTGCTCGACAACGCTAATATTTCAATTACGGCAAAATAACAACCATCCAAATAAACCCTTGAGTATAATACTTAACTATTCAGAGGTAAATTTCTGACCAATTTAGATTAGAGGTCTTAACCATTCAGACTCAGTAAAGTGCTTAACCATTCAGAGGCAAATGTCTGAACTATTCAGACATCTGCTCGTGAAACAAACAGTCTGAACCATTAAGGGCTAAACCAATAAGAGTTCTAAACCATTAAGAGACTCGTTAAGAGCTAAACAAACAACTCCTTATAAATTTCGAGTATGCTATTAGAACGTGACTATTTTTATCTACGTCTCGATATAAACATTACCGAAAACCAAGTTATAAACAGTAATGTACAAGTAATCGAAACACAAACGTACATGTTAACAAAGTTATATATCTCATTGTTTTTATAATTAAGTGGCGTCGTTTACCCTTTTCGTTATTCTAATAATATAAAGTAAGGTTTTATAAAATTTGAATATATTGTTGTGACATGTTTTTTTATTTACGTTTCGATAAAAGAATTTTTTTTTTTCAAAATCGAACATGTCAAATATAATTGATTTTTTTTGTTTTTTACCATGACGAAACAAATGGATACCGTCCGAACAACTTTGGTAAGATGCCATAGTTCGTTTTTATGGTTATTGGTTTGATTTTTTTCATTTACCCTTTTGTAATTTGTTACGTGCTTTATTTTATCTACGTTTCAATAAAAATAATTCAAAATCAAGCAGGTCAAATGTAATTGTTTTTTTTACCGTCATGTACGAACTGATGTCCATTCGAACAACTTCAATATTGGTGGTAGTATCTGTTTTTATTGGTTTCGTTATAAATTTCCTTGAAAACATTATTTGCAATGTAATATATTTTCGGTATCATAAGCCATAGTAAGTGCTGACACTGTACTAAAAACTATGATGACTCGAACTTAAGCCGTTCCCAGTAGAGTTTAGTAATGGTATTCGTTTTTATTTATTTCGGTACAGTACATACCGATATCTCATAATAAACCGAATTGATACCAACTAAATTTCCGACGAACACGTGAAGGAATTCTACTCTGGTTATATAGTATTTAGAGTTTTGAGTGAGTGTGAGATTAAATTATTATTATGATTGTTATAGACCTTAATCTTAGCGAAGCCACTAGCTGCTTCTTATTTTTCTCTTCATTCAACTTTAATGGATAACAAGACCTGCATATTACTAGTACGCAATTCTATTTCAGTTGACTTATATATAAGTATTAGTAAACTTTATTTATTTTAATTGAATGAGTCTTAGTTTGTTCTAGTTTGTAGGAGTCATTGTGCTGCTATGTAGGGAAGTTAGCTAAATCGGTCAAATTAACAACAATCCAACTTTAATTTAATAATACAACTTGCAATCCCCCAAATCTTTACTATCATAATGGGTTGTGTTATATCATCAGATCTCCATAAGGACGGTAAGTTTTATGTGTTTTGATCGATTATTTTCCTAATGACTGTTCTTTTAATGATATTTTGTTCCTTTAGGGTAAGTGATCATTAGTGATCATATGTGGTTGGGATTTTGTTGACACTTTATTCATCTTCAGCATTATATGCAGAAACTCGTGTTTGCTCTAACGGTATAGTAACCGAAGCCAAAATAGTAGAAAGCAGAAACAATATAGTTAGAAAACCAGATCCCTGGGCGTATGGTGATCAACCAATAACATTGAGTGAGCTCCAAGAGATGCGCAACATGTTCTGGCAAAATGCAGTACGACTTGACGGTCGGCTAGGTGCTTTTGGTGACAAGTTTTGTGAATGAACACTCAACCCTAGTTGATTTTTTTGTTTACCATAATTTTCGTACAAGACGCTAAGAGATTTTGTTTGATGGTTGTTAGAGATTTGGGAAGCGTTGAGAGCGGCCACTGAGGGCGACTTACGCAATGCACAAAAGATTATCGATGATAACAAAATAAGACTTGGGAATCCAGACATGTCAGTCTGCTATGACGATAGAGGTATCCTAACAAACATCTTCGTCGTAAATTCCTTCAATATGTATGTGTATGTGTATGTGTATGCATCCATGGTTGAAGAAGATCTTTTGTCCTTGATTCTTTTACCATAACCATTTATTATTTACACAGGTACAAGATACGACTTACCTTTGTTTGTATTGAGCGAGCCAACGAATATGGACTATCGTGTTCTTCGTGTGAAATAACAATGATGATATGGTAGTTTTAGCACACAGATTGTAGATGGTGTACAAAAGTTTAGTTATTTTTTCACGATTCATTATGACAATGAATACCTAATATGGTTTTTTCGTGTTACGTATCATAGATATGTAACATTTCCTGGTATTGAATAGTTGAAATATATGATACATACACTTGTTACTATATATGATTGTGAAATTGATGACACACATGCATATATACACCCAAACTATAATAAGCGTTCATCGCTCATTTATATATATTATAACGTCATGTATTACGTTATAAGGATAAACATTAGATCGAAGACAAAGTTAGATGGGGGTTGACATGTTGATAAATTTTCGATACTTTTTTAAATATATAAATTATAAGGGCAGTGGGGGTGGATCGTTATACTCCGTGATACTTCAAATATAACGCGTGGAACTAGCTTGCACACCGCCGCCCCCGATAAAAATCACGCGTGAACATATCAACGCGTTGAAAACATCACGCGTTGAAAAAGAATATTACCTTTCCTTTTTTGACCGTTTGGCACAAAATTGAACGTTGGGATTTAATTTTTTGAGGGTTTTTTATATAAAATCCAAATCATTCCCCCACTCAATCAAAAAACTCTCCAATTCAACTCAAAAACTCTCCAATTCAACTCAAAGATTTTACAACAAACATGGAAGGTTCAAGCAAGAGAGGTGGGGGTTCGAAAAAAAGAGGTTCGGGTGTGAAGAAAAATCCCGTAAGACCCAAGGTTCGAGCGAATCTTGTCGAGCTGGCGCGCTTTAGGTTGCAAGACGAACCCAAGCAAGTCCCACATTTTCAAACCCAACAATATCCACCGTTTCAAACCCAACAATATCCACCCTTTCTTCTCAAACGTATCAAAACCAACCGTTCGTTCCACCGTTTCAACCTCACCAATTTCAACCCCAATCGTTTCCACACTTTCAAACCGAACCCCAACAACTCGACCCACTACTAGAAGATAACACCCTCATCCGTCAATTTGCAAATGTGTATCGTGAACGACAACCAAGTCTCGACGACGATTGTAACATCCCAAAACCCGAATGTTTATAATTGCCATGTGTTCTTATATGACTTAGCATGAAATAAACGACTAGGTTATTTAACCTAGTTAAGTAACGCTCCAAAAACTCGAATTACTAAATTTGCTAATGAGACCCCATGTTTAATAATATAGAATGTAGTAACTAGGTTATTATACCTAGTCAAAAGTTTAGCAAAGCAAACAAGTGAACAAACTTGAGGGACCATATATGAACAAGGGGGAAAGTTATGTTTTATTAAATAAAATCACAACACACAACACACATACATCGTGTGTGTGTGCGTGGAATGCTCTGGAGAAGAACAAAGGGGTGCAAACCCTAGTTCTTAAAGAAGTCCAAATTGAAGGTTGAATCCAAGCTCAAAATCGTGAATAAACACGAATTAATGCTCACCATCACAAAAGGATCAAAAGGTATGTCTCAAAAACTAAGATTGGTGATCTTGTACGAAATGGGTTAGGTCTTAATCCATGAATTGGGATGAAATTAAGCATGAACATATGTTAGAATTATCATTGGAATGTGAATTATGCAAGATTTGATGTTAATTGAGATTTGGAGATGAAACCCACTTGGGTTAGTAGAAATGGCGACATGGGTATGTCACCCATGTCCAATCTTTGTTTAATTCTTGATATGATATGTTGCATGTGACCAAATTGTTAGTTATATTGAATATGGTATGAGATTGAATTGTTATTGGTAGTTTGGATGATTGAAAACAAGAATTAGAAAGAAAAGAATGAAGGTTACTTGTACATCATGTTTAGAAACTTGTACGCACGCCAAGTGTTTGATGAAATGTCTAGGTGAAGTTAGGATGTGAGATTGTATGAAATGGCTTGACATATATGAATGAAACATGATAATGATGTAATTAGTAGTATACTAACTTGAGGAATGTGCCTTAGATGGAACTCATACAAGAATTCGGGTTGAATGTATGTGTTGGTCAAGACTATGCATTAGAAGCTTGTACATTGTGCTTGAACGGGCGATGCTCCCCATGTGTTTTTATTAATCACTTAATTTCAATCAAGAAGTGAATGTGTACTAAATATATAATATATGACCATGCTAGTAAAGGATGATGTTATGAATTACGTTAGGTTGTCTAACTGAACAATGTGGTTGACAATTTATGTTGTATGCGTGTTAGTGAAAGTCAATGTAGATAAGAGCTGGAAAATGTGTATTAATATGAATAAGCATGAGTACTAACATTATTATGGCATGACGACATGAAAGGATAGGAACCACACTAGCATGGACCAAGCATGAAAGGCTAACGGGTCGAAATGGGGCAAGGAAGCGGTTACGAACATGGATGCACGAGGTAAGTGATTTCCGTAATCACTTCGTAGTACAAGTAAGTAATAAAGTGTTGTAATGAATTAAATATGATGTTTGAGGTCAAATATGTGTTAAAGTCTTTCGTCGTAAATGATGGGTTTAAGGTTGACCAAAATGCCCATGATGGGTATTTTGGGGTAAACGAACTTAAAAGTGGTTTAGAAGCAAGTTATTCGATTAGAGTAATGTTTTGGACAGGTATGGAAGTGGGGATGATGGTTTGGTCAGTCGTAGACCAATTAATGCGCGAATACCCTTAACGGGTCAAATAGTTAGATAATAGTTAAGTCGAATGTATGTAAGTTAAGGATTTCCGTAATCCGGAGGTAAGATTTTATGTTCATATGATAGAATGTGAATTTACAAGCATGTAGGAAGAAACGGGAGGTCAAACGGGTAAACGGTTCAAAAGTTACGTGCGTTTTAGTGCGTACGGACGACGAAACGAACCTGCAGAAAACTGCAAAAACTAGAGGGCGTCGCCGACGGGTAGGGGACCCAAAGGTGGGATCCTAAAGAATATGTAGTAATATGGTGCCCAAAGGTGGGATCCTAAAGAATATGTAGTAATATGGTACCCAAAGGTGGGATCCTAAAGAATATGTAGTAATATGGTACCCAAAGGTGGGATCCTAAAGAATATGTAGTAATATGGTACCCAAAGGTGGGATCCTAAAGAATATGTAGTAATATGGTACCCAAAGGTGGGATCCTAAAGAATATGTAGTAATATGGTACCCAAAGGTGGGATCCTAAAGAATATGTAGTAATATGGCACCCAAAGGTGGGATCCTAAAGAATATGTAGTAATATGGTACTCAAAGGTGGGATCCTAAAGAATATGTAGTAATATGGTACCCAAAGGTGGGATCCTAAAGAATATGTAGTAATATGGTACCCAAAGGTGGGATCCTAAAGAATATGTAGTAATATGGTACCTAAATGTGGGATCCTAAAGAATATGTAGTAATATGGTACCTAAATGTGGGATTCTAAGTTAAGAATTTCCTTAAGTAGATACGTATGAAGGTATGTATGTATGTATGTGTGAATATAAGTGGTATGTATGAATGAATGTATGTATGTATGTATGTAGGTGTGTATGTAGGTAGTATGTGTATGTGTATATATATATCCAAGTGAGTATGTACGAAAGTGTGTGCACGTATGTAGGGTTGTGAGAAGGCATGTAATAGGTATGTATGTAGACATGTATGCATGTATGTATGTAGGTATGCACGTATGTAGGAACGTACGTATGAATGTAGGTACGTAGGTTTGTAAGTAGTTATGTGTGAACGGATGCACATATGTAAGTATGTATGAAAGTATATACGCATGTATTCAATGAAATTGAGTATTGACGATAATAATAATGTGCCTTGTGAACGAAGTGTAACGCAGGTAAAATGAGAAAGTCTCACCACGGAATGTACGATCAGATGGAAAGCTGGGATGTAAAGAATTAACGGAACAAAAGTAAACGTGAATAAATCTTGTATGTTTATAATGCGTACTAATGTTATGAATTTAATGTGGTGAGCGCAGGTAGTACGAGTCATGAGGATCATCAAGGAACAGAGATCGAGGATCGAGTCACTAGTGAGATTGTACGGGAACGTTGATGTATATAATGTAGTAAACATAAGCTATGTTTTTACTTAGTAAATAAGTCGATGGATGGATTTATGTGAAAGAGTTATGTTAAAGTTAATTTTTAAATAAGTTAAGGTGTTTATAATGAAAGAAAGTTTATGGCTTGAACTTCCGCTGCGACTTTTAGTCAAATACGTATTAGGGTCTTACAACGATGAAGATGATGATTACGTTCAAGAAGAAGAAGAAAAAGAAGAAGAGGAAGAGGAAGAAGAAGAAAATGACGACGTTCAAGAAATTGTCCCAACCGTTCGAAAACATTGGACGAGTGAGGAGGAGGTGGCTTTGGTGAAGGCGTACTTGCACATCTCCGAGAACAAGAAACATTCCAACGAGCAAAGAAAGGATATGTTTTGGAGGCGGGTCATTAATCATTTTAGCCAACTTCCCGGTGCAAAGGAACGAAACATGGACCAAATGACGTCGAAATGGACGGATTTGAACGAGAAAATTAGTAAGTTCAACGGTTGTTTCATTCAAAAGGTATGTTTTTTTATAAAGTTTAAATCTTTTTAAAAAAATGTTATTTTTTAAAAACACAAACTGTTTTATTTTTAAAAAACCGAAAACAGTTTTTCAAAAAAATTAGAAAACTGTTATTTTTTTTAAACAGAAACTGTTATTTTTTATAAAAAAACAGAAACAATTTTATTTTTAAAAAACAGAAAACAATTTTTTTTTTAAAAAATCAGAAAACTGTTTTTTTTAAACAGAAACTGTTATTTTTTTTAAAACAGAAACTGTTTTATTTTTAAAAAACAGAAAACAGTTTTTAAAAAAATCGGAAAACTGTTATTTTTTTTAAAACAGAAACTGTTAATTTTTTTTAAAAACAGAAACTGTTTTATTTTTAAAAAACAGAAACGGTTTTTAAAAAAAAACATAAAACAGTTTTTGTTAAAAAAACAGACAACAATTATTTTTTTATAAAAACATAAACAGTTTTTGTAAAAAAACAGAAAACAGTAATTTTTTTATAAAAAACAGAAAACGGGATTTTAAAAAAAAATACATAAGTTTTTATATTTTTTGTAGAACCGAAATCCAAAAAGTGGAGCGAGCGAGGTGACAATCATGCAACAAATCACCGAAGAGTATTGCCAACTCTACAAAAAGAGGAGTTTTCCACACGTGACGGCTTGGGAGGTTGCGAGGCGTCACCCGAAATGGGTCCCCGTTGATTTGATCGACGTGGTTGGGCCTACGGCTCCAAAAAAAAGGAGGAGGTCCGAAAAGATCAAAGACCTCCGATTCGGGGAACTACACGACTTCCGCGTCGGATAACTTGCCCCAAATGAATTTAAACGACGACCCCCTTGACGAACCCGATCAACCCGTTGACGACCCCGTTGAAGAAAATACACTTACAAGGGCACGCCGCAAGAGAAGTGGTGAATCGTCAAGCAAAGGAAAGGAAGCGGTGGCGGAGTCGATCTTCAGAATCGAAGAGGCGAAATTAGCGCAATACAACGAGACCAAACAAAGAAAAGAAAAAATTATGTCCGTAAAAGTTGAATGTGAGTAGGCGTACATGGGACACTTGAAAACGGTAGAAAGACAAAACGATTTAAAAATCTTGTGTGAGCCTCACGCCCATCCCGACGACCCGTTTAAGTCGGTTTTAATTCAACAAAAGCGCGAGATTTGCGAAAGGTGGGGTTGGGAGATGCCACCCGTTTAATTTAAGTTTTTTTTTTTCCAATGTTTAGTTTTTTTTTATTTTGCTATGTAATTTATTTTTTAATTTTAATGAAATTTATAATTTAGTGTTTTATTGTTAATTTCTAATTTTAAAATAAAAACTAAAAAAATTTGTGAGTGATGGAATTCTATCACTAGTGACCACCGCCACTACAAAATGCTTGTGAGTGATAGAATAGTGGCTGATGACATGGCAGGAGTTGATTGAATGGTTGTGAGTGATAGAATTCTCTCACTAGTGACGACCTCCACCCCCTAAGACTGACTAGAAGATTTGAATAATAATAATAGTAATAGTAATATAATGGTTTAAGCGTTTAAAGAATTACATAGGGCTTAACAGGTTATACAGTGACATAACCACATCAACCTCACAATATCTTCAAACAAACATAAGTTTTTGTTTCAAATTTTAGTTGAAATATGTTTTTAACTAACTTTAAACATTTATAGTGTACTTATATATGTGATATATAATTAATAATTTGCGAGTCTGCATTCTCCTTGATGAGAGCTTTACAACGGGGTAAGATGCGTCCAAAATGAAGCTGAGATTGCTCAAAGTAGTGAGTTTGATATTAAACTAGAAACAAGTAATGTAAAATGCGTTTGGTAAGCTCCTTAGTTGTGTTTACTTCAACTCCTACACATGTACATGGGACGCAAAATCTAGTTAGAAAGGCCTAAAACTTTCGAACTTGTGTATTAGACTTGGTTTCTTTGACAACCCATGTCGATCCACTACTAAATTGTAACGCTGTTGTTAATGAAAACTAGTTGATTTTTCGCCCGCGTGTTGCGGCGGGGACCCAATGACTGCAAAACGCATGTCAATAACGGCAAGCAGATACCGAATATCAAAACATAAATGAATGTCGTGAAAAGGATAGTCACTCCGTCCTAAAAAAGCGATTTTAAATAACTTAATATATAATAATAGGACCCACACGTCCTACATTGCGGCGGGGACCCAATGACTGCAAAACGCGTGTCAGTAATGGCAATCAGATACCAAATATCAAAACATAAATAAAAATGTCGTGAAAAGGATAGTCACTCTGTTCTAAAAAAATGATTTTAAATAACCTAATATATAATAATAGGACCCAGACGGCCTACACGTTGGAAATTCGGTTGTTTTCAGTTCAGTTATTATAGTGCTAGCACGTTAAAATATGGATGAGCTCGGTACCGGTAACGATACCGAAAGTACCGATCCGGATAATCATCGAAATTAGGTGCAGGCACTGAAAATGCTTGGTACAATACGGTATGGTATTTGATTGTAAAAATCAATAAATACAGGTATGGTGCTAGACCGGTGTCGAACCGAAAGTAACGATTCTGAAAACGCCAAAAGGTGGGTGCCAAATTGGTACCGATACGATACCGGATTGATTACAGGATTTGATACGATTTGCTCATCAATTGTCACACCCCAACCAATGGCGGAAACATCGGGATGAGACGAAGTGTGAAGATTGCTCGAGACATCATAACGCTAATAATTGTGACAAGTATTTAAATAATCATTTCATTTCATTTCTAAAGAATCAAGTACAAGGTTTTGAAACAAAGTACAACAACATGAATAATAAAATGATACAATACGAATACAATTCTTTCTAAGTGGGTATCTAAGCATCCTACTAGATTCCATGCATCATCAACATCCACCTGTAACATGTTAAAATAAAGTTCAATGCAAAAGCAAAGGCGAGTATACAAGTTTGATACGTACATAACAAAAGATAAGTTTTGAACAATTCCTCATAGCAAGCATGTGATTCAAGATAAGCCTTTAAATATGGTATGTGTCTAACATATCAAACCAAGAAAACGCAATATGCTCATGACATAACCGAGATAAAGGGGCGGGTCGTTAATCCTGTAGCGCTACATATGTCACGGTTTGGCTCGTACGAAGTTAATGATAAATTCAACACATAAGATAAATCCAAGTTTAAAGCATCAAGCCATCACGTATACAAGCATGTTATAGGAATGTTCATGTGTTTAAGCAAAATGTTCATGTGTAAGTTTGTTGATAGATAAACATGTTACACCCCAAAAGTGGTAAAAGTAAAAAGGGGAAAATACGAGTATACTCACAAAGTTTGCATATGCTTTCCAATTATCCAATTATTGACGAGTTGATGAGGTTGGAAGATTGAATGTGTAGGGTTAAAGTTCAAGTATGCTTAGAGTTGAGATTCGGTATTCAAAACAACATAAAAAGTAAGATATGTGAATAGCATGTGAAAATAATCATCTTCAACACTTAACACTTGTATGACACTTGGTAACCACAAGGGTTATGATAATGTTTTCATGAGTTGAACACCCATAAGAATCACAACAAGGTTTAGGTCTTAGGTGATGTTCTACTACTTTAACATATAAACATGAGTTCAACATCAAAGGTTCGAATGAGTGTATATATATATCTAGGTTAAGTACTACATATTATTTAGTCCAATAATTCAAGTAGGAGGTAGAAGATTAGAATCTTCATTTAGGCACCTCGTGTTATCATAGATGTCATGTATGGGGTAGGAAGGACATGCTTCCATTTAGGAACCCCTTGAATGTTCACCACTTCACTTGGTGTAACAACAACCAAGGAGGGTCACGAACTAGGATTTGCACAATAACATAAACAACCTAACTATAGAGAAATCATCAAATCACATGAGGATTGTATGTAGGACAACCCAAGTTGTTCCCTAATCACTCATGTATCAAAGGCTATGTTTGACATGATTTGTGGGTTGAAACCCTAGACAAAACACCAAGTTTATGAGGTTTAATCCTCTGATTTTAAATGTCTCAACCTTGTTTTTAAGCTTAACCAACCATGGGATAAGTTGTAAGCATTAGGACATAGGTATGAGATGTGTTGAACACAAGTTACATAGGTATAAACAAGTTTTTGATGAACATAAAAACAAACAGAAAGTTTATGGATGATTTCGGGGCATTTCCAGGTCTGATTTCTCCAAGGAGAAGTCTAGGAATCGAACCCCATGATTATCCAAGTAAGTAGGAAAAAGAATCAAGTGATTTCGTTAAGAAATGAGTGAGTTATGCTCATTTTCGTGAAGGGGTGTCAATCTGCTCGAACCTTTGCTTTCAGCTACGGTTTGGAGGAGGTTTTGAGAGTTTTTAGTGTTGCAAAAGTGGTAGAGAGGCTGGTTATAAGTGGTATTTATAGGGGGAAGGATTAGGGTTTCAATAGATTGGGCTTTGGAAGTGTTTAGAAGGGGTTACACCTTGAAACTAGCCCACAAAACCCAACTATATGGGGCTGAATTTTGCTGAATTGGGGCTGCCATATCTCTTTATTTTTTTATTTTTTTTTAAAACATTATAATGAGTAATTTTGTTAGTTAAGTTGTGTAATAATATGCAACAATGTTTCCCCTAACTTGTAACAAGGTGAAATATGAAATAAAACATGATTTAACTAGGTAAAAAGTGTAATGTACAAGTATGTAACATGTTTGTAAGTGACAAGTATATGTCACATATTAGATGATTAACCGTTGTATAAATAAGCATATTATTAGGGGTTTTTAGGTATCAACAATTTAAGGACAAGCATGGACATGCATCGTGAATAAGTATCGTATAAGTATGAATTACAAATAAGGATTCGATGTACAATGAATTCGAACGTATGAACATGTATGAATATGTAGATGGTGAATTTAAAGAAATACGAATTTTATTTATGATCCAAGTCTCGGATTTTACAACGAGAAGACGACTATAATAATACAAGATTTCCAAAAATAACATTACAAGGCGAGCTTTCTAATTATGGAAAGTACGTAGAAGCAGGGCGTTACAGTCTCCCCTCCTTTAGGAAATTTCGTCCCGAAATTTATTTAAGAGGAAGACTTGAAAGAGTTTTGGCAAAAGGTGACTATTAAGAATTGAGACTTGAAAAATTTGAAACGTAAAAAGTATGAAATTTTGAAGGATGACAAGATAGGTTTGCAAAGGAGTTCGTTTGTCTAAAATGATTTGAGGTACCAAACATAATTGGAAAAGTATAGTTGCGTATATGGAATTGAACGATTGACTCTTAATAAACGAATGCAAGTATAAGAATGGCATATGTATTGGATAGACAAAGTAGCGTGCTAAGAATGAAGTCTCGTCATGGATAATCGGATATAGCGCGTTTGTGAGTTGTTTAAAGTTTGAATTAGGTCTAAAAGGTCTGCAAAACACTGATTTTCTCATGGCACGTCTTACGAAAGTTTGGTAACATGATGAAAACACTTATGTATAGAAAGTACCAGCGGCATATCCACCATGTTTTGACCACATTACGTCCGTTTCGTGTTCGGTGTCATGTTACGTTCCGTGTCTTACCATACACAGTAGTATACTCTATGGTTTTTTATGAGCCAATCACTATAATCTCGTGTGCACCCGCGATTATCTTGATCGTCGCATGATCCGCATAGCTTGTACTAGTTGTGTATGAATCGGGGTATACATAAAAAGTTTAGAATGTGTACGTACAAGAATATGGTATATAAGCAAGTACATGTTTAAGTATGTGTGGGACCCACGCAAGTGAATCCCTCAGGTTACGCTCGCGTATAGGTACGAATGTATGAATCATGAGTATAAGCAAAATTATGAGCATAAGTATAAGTTTAAGTATGAATATACACGTAAGTATGGGTATCAAACATACGCGTAGTATGAGTATGAGTATACGTGTAAGCATGAAACGTATAAATATAATTAAAATCATAAAACGCATGAGTACAAGTATGAATACGATTACAAGTATAAGCATAAAATGTGTTGTTATGAATATGAGTGAGAGGGTGAGTACAAATACTATTGATTACGTATATAGTATTAATTGAAACATAACAAAGTTACGTATGTAAGAGTGCTCAAAAGGTTGAGTATGTAGATACGAACGATATAAGTGAAATTATTGCGATGAAGCGACAAAACGTGTATGATGACATGCATGTATAGTTGTTTAAACGAAACGTTGAGTTTATTGAATCAAATTTAGATTGGGCTTGGTTTAAAAAGGTAGAATATAGTTTGCATATGTAAGAGGATATAAAGTACTTATTGGTCATGCATATCGTATTTTGTAATGAACGGAAATGCTACCTTTGTTTTAAAAGAGTTTACGAAATCCGAAGATGGTATGTCCCCATGGAGTCTTCTTGCCCACGTGTCTTGAAAAATAGGTGTAGGAAAAGGTAAGTTCGTTTCATCAAAACAAGAAATTTTGGAGTTTTTGTGAATACGTTGATACTTGGAAAAGGGATTTATCAAAGGTCTTAGTGTTCATTTTAAAGGGTTTTGACAAATGGTTCGTTGATGTTGGAAATATTCTTTGGTAAAACGATCTCATAATATCTATAAGATCCTATAGGTAATTAAGAAAGGTTGGTTTGGTTTCAATTAAGAATGGAAGTCTCTAGTATGACGATATAATGTGAGCAAGTTTTAGTGATTAAGTCGAATACGAAGTTCATGGGCAAGAGTTTCATTGGGCCGATTAAATTGATAGGTAGCATTTCGTAAGGTTTTGAAGTTTGCGTAATAAAATGTTTTAAGACATGATTAAGAATCTCGTGTATATGAGTTGAGTACGTTTTGACAAATCAATGTATTTTGAAATCGGTATGAGTGGGTATTTTGAATAATGATAAACAATTTGGGTATAAAATATGATCGAGTTTGCATAATAAGATATTTTGAAGAGACGTTTTGGTAACGATCACCTAGGTAAGGGAATCACCCCTAACTCGTTGGTGAGGTCGTTTTTAAGAAAAGGGGAGTGGAGTTAATCGTCAAGGTAAGGAAATCACTCCAATCTCGATGATGCCTCTCCACTAGTTGTTACAAGGAATATGAATTTAAATTATATGAAAATCATGCATATATAAATGTATCGAAAAGATTCAATATGTTGTGTGTGTAAAAAGAGAATATCGAAAGTAAATTCAAATTTGAAAGATCGTATCGTAATAAATAAATAATAGAAACACATGTTTGATCAAAATTTGGGTGGTTCCAAAACGGAACTTTGACTAACCAAAGTGGTCGAAAAGTCTTTTGAATTTGAGGAGCATGCTTTGGCCTAATAGGTAAAATACTCTCGCCGACAAGTCGGTTAACGGTATTTACCCTTCCGGTTACTACATGTCCCAAATCAATCGAAATTTCGAGACTTGGCGGGATTAAAAAAAATATCAAGGAGTGGAACTAGTCGCCAAGATGCGGGTTTCACCCCTAACTTGACGGTTTCGTATCCTAAGTGTGGTTGGTACTTGTCGGGTCGAAATTTAGTTTCGACATGTTGACAAGGGTCCACTAGAATTTAAAATTTGAGATTTACCATTAAGATGTGGATTTCACTCCTAGCTTAATGGCGATATCTCGTGTAAAAAGAAGAATATATAGATTGAGCGTCGTTCACCAAATTGTGGGTTTCACGCCTATTTTGGTGAATTCGTCCCATTTGTATAATGTGAGGGTTTATGGATTTAGAATAGTCAAGTAAAATGCATGAGGAAAAGTGTATGTCAAAAGAATACGCAAACAAGTATAAACACATAAGAAAGCATATCAACAATGGTACATAAAGAATAAAGAATGAAATAATAAAACAAGTATTGACACATAGAGAAATATGTCAAGAATAACACATAAAGATTCAAACAATGAAACAAGTGTTAACACATAATAAAACAAGCACTAATGCGTACGAATAACATGTCAAATATTATACATGAGTAACATACATGTTTAAAAAAAAGCATAGATAAGTAACAAATAAGGTATCATGTAGTGGTTCAAACAAAGCATACGAATAAGGCTCTAAAACTATAGTCTAGGTGAAAGCATTCCTACTTTTCCTAATTCCCTATAGTTATGGCTCTGATATCAATCTGTCACACCCCAACCAATGGCGGAAACATCGGGATGAGACGAAGTGTGAAGATTGCTCGAGACATCATAACGCTAATAATTGTGACAAGTATTTAAATAATCATTTCATTTCATTTCTAAAGAATCAAGTACAAGGTTTTGAAACAAAGTACAACAACATGAATAATAAAATGATACAATACGAATACAATTCTTTCTAAGTGGGTATCTAAGCATCCTACTAGATTCCATGCATCGTCAACATCCACCTGTAACATGTTAAAATAAAGTTCAATGCAAAAGCAAAGGCGAGTATACAAGTTTGATACGTACATAGCAAAAGATAAGTTTTGAACAATTCCTCATAGCAAGCATGTGATTCAAGATAAGCCTTTAAATATGGTATGTGTCTAACATATCAAACCAAGAAAACGCAATATGCTCATGACATAACCGAGATAAAGGGGCGGGTCGTTAATCCTATAGCGCTACATATGTCACGGTTTGGCTCGTACGAAGTTAATGATAAATTCAACACATAAGATAAATCCAAGTTTATAGCATCAAGCCATCACGTATACAAGCATGTTATAGGAATGTTCATGTGTTTAAGCAAAATGTTCAGGTGTAAGTTTGTTGATAGATAAACATGTTACACCCCAAAAGTGGTAAAAGTGAAAAGGGGAAAATACGAGTATACTCACAAAGTTTGCATATGCTTTCCAATTATCCAATTATTGACGAGTTGATGAGGTTGGAAGATTGAATGTGTAGGGTTAAAGTTCAAGTATGCTTAGAGTCGAGATTCGGTATTCAAAACAACATAAAAAGTAAGATATGTGAATAGCATGTGAAAATAATCATCTTCAACACTTAACACTTGTATGACACTTGGTAACCACAAGGGTTATGATAATGTTTTCATGAGTTGAACACCCATAAGAATCAAAACAAGGTTTAGGTCTTAGGTGATGTTCTACTACTTTAACATATAAAGATGAGTTCAACATCAAAGGTTCGAATGAGTGTATATATATATATCTAGGTTAAGTACTACATATTATTTAGTCCAATAATTCAAGTAGGAGGTAGAAGATTAGAATCTTCATTTAGGCACCTCGTGTTATCATAGATGTCATGTATGGGGTAGGAAGGACATGCTTCCATTTAGGAACCCCTTGAATGTTCACCACTTCACTTGGTGTAACAACAACCAAGGAGGGTCACGAACTAGGATTTGCACAATAACATAAACAACCTAACTATAGAGAAATCATCAAATCACATGAGGATTGTATGTAGGACAACCCAAGTTGTTCCCTAATCACTCATGTATCAAAGGCTATGTTTGACATGATTTGTGGGTTGAAACCCTAGACAAAACACCAAGTTTATGAGGTTTAATCCTCTGATTTTAAATGTCTCAACCTTGTTTTTAAGCTTAACCAACCATGGGATAAGTTGTAAGCATTAGGACATAGGTATGAGATGTGTTGAACACAAGTTACATAGGTATAAACAAGTTTTTGATGAACACAAAAACAAACAGAAAGTTTATGGATGATTTCGGGGCATTTCCAGGTCTGATTTCTCCAAGGAGAAGTCTAGGAATCGAACCCCATGATTATCCAAGTAAGTAGGAAAAAGAATCAAGTGATTTCGTTAAGAAATGAGTGAGTTATGCTCATTTTCGTGAAGGGGTGTCAATCTGCTCGAACCTTTGCTTTCAGCTACGGTTTGGAGGAGGTTTTGAGAGTTTTTAGTGTTGCAAAAGTGGTAGAGAGGCTAGTTATAAGTGGTATTTATAGGGGGAAGGATTAGGGTTTCAATAGATTGGGCTTTGGAAGTGTTTAGAAGGGGTTACACCTTGAAACTAGCCCACAAAACCCAACTATATGGGGCTGAATTTTGCTGAATTGGGGCTGCCATATCTCTTTATTTTTTTATTTTTTTTTAAAACATTATAATGAGTAATTTTGTTAGTTAAGTTGTGTAATAATATGCAACAATGTTTCCCCTAACTTGTAACAAGGTGAAATATGAAATAAAACATGATTTAACTAGGTAAAAAGTGTAATGTACAAGTATGTAACATGTTTGTAAGTGACAACTATATGTCACATATTAGATGATTAACCGTTGTATAAATAAGCATATTATTAGGGGTTTTTAGGTATCAACAATTTAAGGACAAGCATGGACATGCATCGTGAATAAGTATCGTATAAGTATGAATTACAAATAAGGATTCGATGTACAATGAATTCGAACGTATGAACATGTATGAATATGTAGATGGTGAATTTAAAGAAATACGAATTTTATTTATAATCCAAGTCTCGGATTTTACAACGAGAAGACGACTATAATAATACAAGATTTCCAAAAATAACATTACAAGACGAGCTTTCTAATTATGGAAAGTACGTAGAAGTAGGGCATTACATCAATAATCTAAATATCCAAGTTAATTTTACATGCTACAATTCATTCATTATAGAAAAAGACAAAAAATAAAGAAAAATAAATTGTTGTGCAAATAAAACCTCATTCAAACGAAATACATTTTACTTACTGTGTGTATGAAAAGTAATCTAAACGGTGCAATTACTTGCATTGCTACGTTGGTACAGGATTTGATGAGCTCGGTACCAACCAGTACGGAAAATACCGTTACCCAAATCCCCAAAAGTGGGTACCGGTACCGAATATACCTGGTACGATATGGCTCGGTACCGGTACTGGTATGACACCGGCATTTGAGGGTAAAAGCCTATGAATACCGGTGCCGAACCGGTACCAGAAATACATTCGGTTTAGTAAATTTGATACCGGTACCGGTACCCGATACCAACTCATTTCTTAGACCATATGTAATGGGGGCTTTGTAGGGGCGTGAAAGGTGTTGATAATGCCCTTAGACCAATCTCTATGGGCATTATATGGGCATGAAGAGGGAGAGACATTTCTATAATAATGCCCAATAAGAAGGAAAACAAGGAAACTAATAAATAAAAGGACATTAAGAAGCATTAACCATTACATGAAGTATTATGATGGTGATGTGGCAAAAAATATCTCTTAAATGGCATTAATCATTATCCATAGTTTTAGTGATGTTGCTATTTATTCAATCTATTTTTATTACTATATTCATTAAATTTAATCTTGTTCATTCGGTTTGGTTTTTATTATATATAAAATAAAATGTTCATTCGGTTTGGTTTTTATTATATATAAAATATAAAATATAAAATATAAAATATAAATATAAATATAAATAAATAAATATAAATGCCGCTTTCATTGACTAATTTTAAGCAATATAATTACATATTAAAAACCTTTTAAGAGCAATGTGGAATTTTCAGGTTCTTAGATTGTTACTAAAAAGTTTAGGTTCATATAAAAAATCGTATATTTAAATAGAAGTTGTGTTGTACATGATGCTTAGTGGTGTTGTACCCCATGTTTTGGGGGGTTTTTCAAAAAAAAAAAATAAAAAAATTGATGTTTCACTTTAAACCCAAAACTACTTGATTTTGTAGTTTTAACCCAAAAGTTTTTAGTTTTTCCAAATTAACCTCACGACCTTTTTACTTTCAACTTTGATCCCCTATGTTTTTCATATTTTGCAAAATTTTTCGTTTTATGTTTAGATATAAATTTTGCGACTTAACACGGCACAATGTGTGTGTGTGGTTCAACGATTTTACGTTTTGTTATACGCTTCGTTCTAAATTTTGCGAGTTAACATGGGGCAACGTACGTGTGTGTTTCAGTGTGTTTACATCGTCTATTTTTTCCCCGTTTAATAAGTCCATCACAACGTGCGAGTCCTAAATCGAGTTAGTTATTATTTTCTATTTTTATATGTCGGTCTAATTTTTCCACGTTAAGACGCAGCAACTTCAATGTTGGTGGCCGTTGGCTATAGTGTGGCATTGGTGCTATTTGTCACGGCTTTACACGCCCGCCGCAACGCGGGGAGCTTAATACGATAGGTTATTTATATGAATACAAGTCATGTAACGTAGTAATTATGATACCATTAGTTATATTGAGATTATTTGTTGAATTACTTATTTGTATAAGATAGTAATACAGACTTAACCGACAAAAACATATTTAACACATTGTAAATGTGAATCTAACCAACAACATATCAATTTCGTTAGCCGGGGCGCAACGCGTGCGGATCAATCTTCTAGTTTAATAAAGATTACACCATACATAAACATAGTTTATAAATAGAGAAAAGAACAATCTTGTTTCATTTCTAGAAGAGTACATTACAAAAATCGTAGTTTATGTATGTATCGGATTGCAAAGTGTGTCATTTGTCTTTAAAGTTGATATGATTCATACTTTATGTTTACAAAACCTTACACAATATGTTCTTTAGCCCTAACTTAGTTAAATTTAAATGTTAAATCATGGTATATTGATAATTTTACTAATTTATTTAAAATATCTCTAATAAATAAAACAAAAAAAGAATTTAAAAAAGTTAAAAACATAAAAAAGAATAACACAGAATCTCTCTCATAACCTAAGAGCATCACCAATAAATAAATATTTAGATGATGTTTTTAGATGCCACATAGGCACTTGTCCAACCAATAAAAACCATTCTCTCTCATGACCTACTCACAAACAATAAAAATATCATTTATCTCTCCTCTCTCCTCTCTCTTCACCCCCACTCACATAACTCATTTTTTTGTCATTTTTCCTCACATACACATCCACACACTCTCTCCTCCAACTCATCATCTCTCTCATCCACATCATTTTCTATTTCTTTAAAAATGCCTAAAAATGACTCTATTGGTGATGCTCTAATTCTCTTTATCTCTCTCAACTCTCTCTATCTAACTTCCTGTTCCCACAACACCTACTACCACACAGCCACTGCCCACCCCAAACAACGACCGTTGCGATTTCAACCTCCTCTCTCATTCTCTACCTCTTCCCTCTACCTGATTACCACCACCACAACCTGTCCCCACCTTGCCACTGACGGACTTGGCCACAATTGCTGAATACGGCCCAAAGTTGTTTAAGACGACCACTGCCACAACCAGATCGACTCTCCGGCGAGGTTTAGAGTGACGGCGACCAATAGCGTCTAGGGTTTCAAGCGACGGCGGCTGGTAACGTCTAGGGTTTCAAGTGACGGCGGCTGGTAACGACGGTAGAGGTTCTGGTGGGGTCAGTTATCTCTCAAACCCAAACCCTAACATAGATTTATTTCAAGATTTAGTGTGAAATAAATTATGGGTTGCCTTTGAATTTATTGATCATATTTGTGCCACTTTTTTGTTTATTGAACCTGGTTGTATGTTGTTAGTGATTAATGTGAGGGTGTTTATGGTGGTGGTGGGAAGATAAAGTTAGAGAGAAAGAGAGAGAGTTAAGAGTGAGACAGGGAATGGAACTTACAGAGAGAAGATATATGATTTATTCTCCATTTATATTTTATTTTTTTAATTCGTATTTGTTTTATTTGTTTTATTTGTTAGAGATAATATAAATAAATTACTAAAATTACCAATATACCTGATTTGACATTTAAATGTAACTTAGTTAGGGCTAAATAACATATTGTGTAAGGTTTTGTAAACATAAAGTATGAATCCTATCAACTTTAAAGACAAAGAACACGTTTTGCAATCCGTTACGAATATAAAAGACGATTTTTGTAATTTACTCTTTCTAAAAAGCAAGCCTGCTTATTAGCTTACTCCTGCTCTACATATTTCTTTTCTATAAACGAAAATTTCAAGACGGGTTCAACTCCAACAATGAAAACCTAGTGCTATCGCACATTTATGCATTCATCTTCCACATTGTAAAATTACACTGGGTGTTGTACTTTAGAAATTAGGATATCCATATATATAATATCACTTTTTCCTAGATAATTCTTGATGGGAATATTTTTGAGTATGTTTACAGTTTTTTTTTCTATTTTCTTGCTTCTTATTTGGTTCTAATGATAAGCTACAAATACAGGACTTCTTGTTAGCTTGCTCCTCTACATAGATATTTCTTTTCCATAAAAAAACCCTGGCGTTATCTCGGACTGACGAGTTTATTCCAACAATAAAACCTAGTGCTATCTTAGACTTCCGCATTCATCTTCCAGTGTAAAATTGCACTGGGTGCTATAGCTAGAAATCAGGCTTGCATATTTTTTTCCATAAGGCTACTTGGTAAGGGAGAGGGTAGTCCTTGGAGGATGACCCTCCACCTCAGCGCTATGTCATAGTTCTTGGAGGATGCCCCTCCAAGGATGGAACCAAGAAAATGGGTGATGACCCTATGTAAGGACTGCAAAAATGTCCCTAATCGACCCGTAAGTGAAAACCCGGACCCTTGAAACCCTAATGTGCATGAAAAACCAAGAAATCAAGATTTCTGGGTTTCACGCGGGCCGCGTAAGAGTAAGCTTAGGCTTACGCGGGCCGCGTCAAAGCAGAGTTGACCGGATAAGCATACCGGGCTACGTGTCGTACACTTGGCGACCCTACTCGTGACACATATGCCCTACACGTAGACTAAGGGCTCTCGCGGGCCACGTAAGAGCCTTGTTAAGGCTTACGCGGGCCGCGTAAGACTCAAAATCTGGATATAAGTAGCCTGTGCATGGGGCTTTCACCTGTACTCAAAATCTCATTCTCAAAACGTCTCTATTCTGCAAAAATCGAATTTCTAAGGTATTACGACACTGCTACGATACAGGGTATTAACTCGATCGCTGCTACGATTTAATGTCCGATCGATTGAAACTATCCGATGGATGTTTAAGTGCTGCCCACATTAGGGCTATCCTTTGTCATTCGTCGTGAATTTAATGGATGTTTAAGTATTGCACTTTGTCATTCGTTGTGAGGGTTTTAATCTCGTGAGTTATCGTAAATGCTATATTAGTTACTAACCTAGTTCGTGTGTATTGTTGCTTAAATTAGGTTACCAGGCTTATCAGTAGGCTAAACTCTGGCCGTTTAAATTTGCAATGTGAGTCATTCTCTTTTTATTAAAATTATTTTACAATACCTCAAATTATTTTCAAAGTTATAATTACAGGGATTAAGTCGTAGTTATCTTGAATCACTGGCTAGTGGGGTATTGTGCACATTACTAATCTCTCACGGTTAGGTTCATCAATCTAACAGTGATAATCATCACTACTTGGGTGAAAGGACCCAATAGTGGTATGACCATCGTCACCAGGGTGTGACACGGTGCCATATAAAAATAAGATAAAAGCCATTATAATCGCTCTTATGCTGTAATTGATAACTATGTGTCGTTTTATCAAATTTGAGTGACCCACTAGTATTTCCCCGTTGACAAAAATATTTTTAAAACATGTTTCAGGTGACCTCCTGTGAATCAAGGAAAAGTGCTACGGAGCACTAATCAAGCTTGAAGTGGTGGCTCAGTTAAATAAATAAACATGTTTTGTAAATCAGGGAATTTCCTCGTGAAATTCCTCTATTGTAAATTACGGGGTTCATCCCAAATTATGAAATAAAATAATCGGGCATTTTCAAGTTTAAAGATCCTGTTAAAAACTTCCGCTGCCAAATCAAATAATAAATACCACGAATTTCTGTCCCGCGGCTCCTGGACCGGGTAAAACCGGGACTGGGGCCGTGACAGAAAAATGTGGTACCAGAGTCGCTAATTTAAGCCAATTAAGTATTTAAAAATACTTAATTTTTTTCTAATTGCCATTCTGTGATTCTGTGAAATTTTAGTTTACAAAATTTTAACTTAGAATTTTTTGTGTTTCTTCATGTATGCTAACAACATGAATGAACTATCAGAAGCCCTTCAAAACTTTACTATCCATACCATAGATATGGATACTACCGACACTTTCACGGGCTACCAGGCTGATGTTGAAGAGCCAATGGTATTTCCGGCCCAACCCCAGGATAAACCAAAGGCGAAAAAGAGAAGAAGGTTTGTAGGCTGGAGGCGTGTGCGTAGGAAAAGACCAACGGTACAGAAAGCGAAAGTTAAAAAGGCTGAGGATCCCAAGGATAAGGGAAAAGGAATAGAGATTGGGGAAAGTTCTTGACAAGCCCAGGAAATGCCATCATGGGAGGAGTTAGATCGTAAACTGGCACTTAGTGACCTCATCGGACCTGCCGATGAAGACTTTTTCTATTACCCAGTTGAATCACAACTCCCAGTAAATTTGGAGCCTGCTATCCCAGATCCCATTGTCAACCCCCAACCTCTACAAGGAGAACTGGAAGAATGGTGGACCACTGACTAGCAATTTCAGAACCTTTTGAATAACCCTAACACCTTTTTCCCTCAATTCGACCCGGAGCCTGCGCAAAACCCACCAATGAGCAATGAGAACTTGGCTGAACTCCGCCACTATGACGAGGAGCTGATAGATGCAGGAAATAGAATCCGGGAAGTGGGAGAACAGATCTCCTGGAAATACGACGAGAGGGAACGTCGTTTCTGAAGTGCCAGCTAACAGGGATCGTATGTGGTTGTGGGGATATGTGTTTAATAATAATAAAATAATAAATAATATAATCTTGTAAAATAACTTAAAATAAAACTTCTGTAAGATAATCAGTGTGTACGGATGCATACTACTAAAATATATAAAATCTGATAGTCGCAAAGTCGACAATTTTTTACTATACGTGTTAGTGTGATTATCTGTTTTTTTTTTGTGGTATTTGACTATTTGTTAATTTACAGTATGGGTAAGCAAAGAATTTCGGACATCTATAGTCAACTAGATAGTTCACCAAAAGATAAGGGAACCTCATCTCAATCAAATTCCTCAAGATACTCAGCAGATACTAAGGAAGGAATATTTATTCGTAAGGCACAGTTTGAGAAACCACTTACCGCTAAGAAAAGACATTGGATTATTAGAAAAAGTCAAGAGAAAGTAGAGAAGTCACAATCAAAAGGAGTAATAATTAATAAGGAAACTCAGGAAACAGGCAATAACCCACCATGGGAAGAGGAATTGGATGAACAGTGGGCAAATCTCTATATGTTAGCCACTACAGCAGTAAATGTTAACTTTTAATTAAGTTAAACTGCCAAACCCGGACCAACCAATAAAATTAGATCTCAACACCCTGACCCAGTACTAGCACCCATATCATCTATGAGCCAGAAACTTTGCCCATTAGATAAACAACTTAGTAAAAGGAGATAGAATAAATCTTATATAGAAGCCTGCTGAGCATAATATTCCTAGCTAGACTAAAATAATGCACAACCCTAGTATATTTTGAATTTCAGTTGTAATTTGTAATAGACATGTATATATATAAAAGTCGCAATGTTCGCTATATTTTTATCTGATTGTACAATTATACCTAAATGTTTGTACTAAATATTAGTCTGTGATAGTTACTAATTGATAAATATTCAGATGGAACACGCTGTTAATGAACCAGTTAATGAAGTCAATCAATCGGAAAACAATAACGAGGATCACTTCTTAAACCGGCAAGATATAGAAAACATTGTCTCTCAGGGAATAGCTAACGCTATTCCGGCAATCGTCGTTGCAGTTAAAAGTCCTGTTGAGCCTTCACAAGCTCACCCCAGTAAACGCACGTGCGACGATAATTTCAGTAATAGTGTGAACGGAGGAGGCAATAACGACAACTTAATTCAGGACCCAATACTCAAAAGAATGAAAGCTGCAACACCTGGTTGCACTTACAAGGAATTTCTTGCCTGTAAACCAGCTGAATTTGCAGGCAATGAAAGGGCGACAGCCGCACTGCGTTGGTTAGAGAAAACTGAAGCAGTAATTAAAATAAGTAAATGTGCGGAGGAAGATAAAGTTATGTATGCTTCTCACCTTTTTAAGGAAGAGGCATTAGAGTGGTGGAATACGGTATTGCAAGCCAAGGGAAGTGACTTGACTTATGCTATGAATTGGGAAGAATTTAGACAATTGGTGGAAAGAAAATTTTGTCCCCGAATATGAAAAGGAACAAATGACAAACAAGTTCCTGAGCCACCAAATAGTGGATGTTGACTGTCGAGGTTATACTTCGAAATTTTTCGAGTATGCCAGAATTGTGCCAACCCTGGCTTCGCCAAAGCCAGTACTTATTTCTCGCTACATATGGGGTTTGATTAGCGACATCCGCGATATCGTCAAAGCTGCGAGACCCCGCACAATTGACGATGATGTGGAGTTAGCCAATACCGTGATCGATGGATTGGTATGCACGTGAAAAGAAAACAGAAAGAAGGAATTGGCTCAGAAAATTACCCAAGGATTCAGAGGGGGTAAGGTTAGTAACAACTTCAGGAAAAGAGGAACTGGGCAATCCTCCACTGTTCCATTTTGCAGTACCTGCAAAAGGAAGCATTTTGGAAAATGCAAAGGGTATTGCAATTTCTGCAAAATTCCAGGGCATCAAGAAGAAGATTGCCAAAGGAAGAAATCAACCATATGCTTCAACTGTGGAGAAGCTGGACATTTTAGACCAGACTGCCCTAAACTGGTCAAACCAGCTGACAACAAGGCTAAACCTGCAGAAGGAACTACCAAGAAAAATGCAAGAGCCTTCCAGTTGACTACACAAGAAGCAGATCTGATCTCGGATGTGATCGCGAGTACGTTCCTAGTTCACGTTTATGCGAAAGTATTATTTGACTCTGGTGCAAACCAAAGTTTTATAAATACTTCGTGCTGCCAAGCTTTTAAGTTACCTTTAACCAAACTTAGACAGATTTATACAGTAGAAACAGCTGATGGTAACTCTGTTAGTATAGATCGAGTCTTACAGGAAGGTAAAATAGAACTTTTAGGTCATAAATTTAATACAAACAGGTTACCCATGTGTTGTGGGTGGAATTTTCTAACCTATATCCTGAAATTATATCCTGATTTTATATGTCTATTTTCGCTGCCAGGATACTGGACCAGGATATTGGTAACATCCTGCAAGGGTATCCTACGTGCTGTTAACAATTTGCTTTGGCTGCAAGGTACAAACGGTCATGAGGCTTGGTCTCCCTGAAGAATAGGTCAAGGTGGTTACAAGAAAGACGTTGGAAGCTCGGAGAAGGGGTTTACAACGGTCAAAAGGGAATATTCGCAGGATCCCAGAATTTTAGCATAATATCCCGGATTTTTAGCATAATTAGTTAATTCTTGTAACTATATCAAGGGGATTATCTTTCTGTTGGGAATCTTCCTTCCCCTGCCGTCATTGGCATTTTGTTCTGGGAATCCAGAGACTCCCCCCATCGATACCTCCGGGTTCTTTGAGGAACCCCCTGCCCCCTATGCTTGGCAACAAAATGGGCAAGTGGGTCCGGTTATAGCGAAACCGTAGCAGATTCCGGCGGCTATCGACCCGGAACCCTTATGGGCAGACGAGGTCCGCCGAAGAGCTCTCCGGACCCGCTTGGATCTGCGGAATCAACTAAATATCCGGCCGCTTAGTCCGCAGATTATGACGCAAATTATAGACTATCAAATCTTGGTCGAGAGGGAAATAGAGAAGTACCTATTAGCCCAAGGGTACCACCGGGCTAATTTCTAGCAGTAATCACGCACTAACACTCATCACTTACAATCATTGTACCACTTAGTAGCGATATGAGCATTATCCTGCACTGTATCCTGGTTATTAAAGCAATAAGAAGAACAAGGCAGCCGACGATTGTCAGCTCCCGAGGTTTTATGTCGGATATCTAGATTGATCAAGGGCTTTCCTCGTACATCACGTGTCAACCTTTACATTTTTGCTCATTGTTTGATTATAGATACAACTCGATATCCTGAGCCGTATCCTGATAACTGTTTTTGCAAACTAACAAATTGTTTTGGTCAAAAATCACACAAGGATAATGCAACCAAACTCTTTGTAAACGGGGAATGATGCTTGGTATGATGAACAAAGTAAAGGATCACTTAAATGTAGATTGCACAAGTGACACAAAGATTTATACGAGGAAAAAGCCCTTGATCAATGAATGATCTCCGGCATAAAAAACCTCGGGTGATGGCAACTACCGATCACCAAGCTTCAATATAACAAACAATATTTTTACAACTTCGGATGGTAACGAGCTAGGTACAAAGATCGCTATGGTGTGGTATGCTAGAGTGTGTAAGAAATGTGTTGTGTCTTCCAAATGGCGAAGAGTGCCTTTTATATAAGTGTGTGGAGTCGTATTTTAGGTAAATTACCTAACTACTAGCTCGTTACCCCTTTAGAAATAGAAGTAAATTTAGCCTAAATAATTGCCCTTGAATTGTGCTAAGTTTCCATATTCTCCACAACGTCTATTTCTGGTAATACGTGTGCGAGATTAGCGTGGAGGATTCCTTAATTACGTTGCCAAGACGAGGTCCAACTCGTAATTCCTGCAAAACAACATTAAATATAAAGAGAACAATCGTTAGTATGAGGATCCTTAGGATGATCCATGATCCTGATCCTGAAGCTCTTCTGAGGATCACTATCTGCCATAGAAACAAGGATCACTTGTTAGGATATCATGTAAGGATCATATGTCATTAAAAATCCAGCCCTAACAATTGCCCCCAAAATATAAGGAGTATTTATCTAATATAGACGAGTTATATTTTGCCGGTCTTATCCATAACTAACTCAACGGATATATAGCCGTTAAGATGGAACTATCCGTTGCGATCTGACGTCATGGAAGTAACAGCCCTGCACAAATCATCATTATAAATAGAAATAGGGATAGGATCGAATGCATTTAAATTCAAAGCAACTCCCTTTATAACCGTATTCAGAAGGTCAACCAGGTATTCTCCTTTTCATCTTCTTCTCTCTTGCTCTGTTTTTCATATCTCGTTCAGTATGTTGCTCCGGAATTCTCCATGCAAGGATCCCAAAAAGAACAGCCCCTTGAAGGGTCAAGGGATCATCAAGGATTCTCCTACCGAGAGGTGTTGTTTTACCGACCCTCAAATCGACAAAATCCGTCATTACTTTCCGGCGAACACCCTCTTCAAGTCCTTCAGTCCTACCGCTTTGAGTGATTTCATCTCTGAGACTTGGGTAGCTTTCCCGGTCACTCCTTTCTTGATAGGATATTCGTATCCTTTTCCTCAGTTCACTCAATCCTTTTTCTCCCTTACCGGCATCTGCTATATCCAGGCGATGCCGATGATCTGGAGGGTGTTATACACCCTTGAGAGGATCATTGAACAAGAAGGGATTGACCTCGGCATGGCAGAGTTGGCTGAGATGTATGATCTTACCACTTTTGGATCCCACCGATATTTGTTCAAACGAAAAGCTGGAGGGGACCATCCTGTTTTCAAAGTTACCAAGAATGACATGAACTGGAAGCGACGGTTCTTTTTTGTTAGGAGAGATTCCATCCCTAATGGGAAGGATTTGCCCAAGGAGTGGGCTACCCATGGTAGGATAGAGGATCCTGAAAGGATCACCATAGAACTTGTTCCTTAGGATAAGGATCACTGATATTCTCTTGTTTATTGTGCAGCTATATCCGTTTCACATCTGAAGTTGACACCTGCTGCAAAAGAGAGACTCTTGGCCTTTAAGAAGCTTGATCCGGAGATAAGAACTTTCCAGGTTGCCACCCAGGATTCTCAAGAAGTATCCTCTGCCTCTGTCACAATGTCAAGTAAGTATCCTCATTTAAAAAGTAATTCTGTGTAGGATTTCAAATTTAGTTAGAATACTTATCTTATTTTGGTTGTGTAGGTGCTGGAAAATCCTTTAAGTCTGCTTCGAAGTTCGGCATCGATGATCTTACTAATGTTAAATCCTCAAGGAAGAAGACTCCTGCTAGCCCAAATGCTTCCGTCCCCAAGGCACCTGTTAGAGGGAAAGGAGGCAAGAAGAGAAAAGCCTCCGAAGCCGAGGATCTTCAAGGTCTGCCCCTGCTCCGCCAACAATTTCTGGACTACTTCAATGAGGTAAGGATCACTGCCCCTGTTTGTGTATCCTGATAGTTTTGAGGATTGTTTCTGATATTATGCCTTGTTTTCCTTGCAGAAATTTGCTGAGATAGAGACGTATGTTGGCCAAGTCGAGGATCAAGACCGTCAGATTGCTGACCTCCAACAAGTTGGTGTGCTGAAGGATCTTAAGATAGCTGATCTTGAGAAGGAGCTCCGGGCCACCAAGGATGATGCTGCCAAGATGTTGATCAACTTTGACTACGAGAGGCATGAGATCACCCAGGATGCCAAGGTCTCTGCTGCAATAGCTATGTACAAGATCCAACTGCGAATGGCTATGGAGGCTCAGGATCCTGCTTTTGACAAGAGCACCTGGGATGTCGAAGGCTGGAAGGCTAGGCTGGCTGAATTGGAGGATGATGAAGATGCTGAGGAGGTCTTGACGCTTGAGGCTGGAGGCACTGGCAAGGACCAGGGTGGTGAGGCAAGTGGAGCCGGTGGTGATGGTGCAGCGAAGGATTGAGCTGCAGGATTGGGCGATGAAGGAAACTTCTAGACATAGCCGGAGCCCAATTTTTTGTTTGTTGGTTTGGTGGTTGTTTGAACAGTTTCATGGCCTGTACTTATGACCAATAGTTTTTTAGGGTAAGGATCAATGATCCTGTGAACAATAGGTAGGATTACAAATGGTGGAGGGATCCTCTGTTTGGGGGATGAAGCCATTGTGATCCTGCCGCCTTTTAATTTCCTGCATGCTATGACCGCACAAACAATGGACACGCTTTGCCAACCCATGTGGACGGGCCACGGTTTGCTGGTAGAAACGTGGGTTGGCAATTTTGACAACTTTGAAGGGTTTTAAACCTTTGTTAATAAAATAACTCTAATCTTTTTGGCTTATCTTGTATTGTTATCCCTTTAATTTCCAATTGTTTTGATATATATTTGTCTGAGTAAGAAAAGTTAAGCAAATTATGTTTAAGAAATTTGGGATACGATCCAGGATCAAGTATCCTATAGTTGAAAATTTTCAAAGTGGTTCATTTTAAGGATCATAGGTTTAGTTGTCAAAGTGTAAGGGTTATTCAAAATAATGAATGTAATCAAAACAATTAAGGATCATACCTGAGAATCCAAGTTAGGATCGTAACCTTTAATCAGGATAAACATAAAAAAAAAAACTTCAATGGATAATAAGGATTGAGGATCCTTAATTGTTTGACTTTGAAAACCTGAAAATAGAATATAACTTGGGACTAAGCCAATATAAGATATAAGTTAGTAACTGGGGACAAGCCCAAAGGATAACTGGGGACAAGCCCAAGGATAACTGGGGACAAGCCCAAGGATAACTGGGGACAAGCCCAAGGATCGTATGTAAACTGGAGTATGGCCCTTACTGGCGACTATCCAAACTTAGTGACATGAAAATGTCAAAACCTTAGCTAACGTGAAAACGTTAGAAGCCTTAGGAACGGATGTATGGTACGTCTACCATTATACGTAGGATCCTAGGTATAGCCAGTACGATGAGGTTATCAGCCCCTAAAGCGAGTACTGGTCCCAAAGACGTGAACTATACCAGGATCATCGTGCGCTACAGGCGAAACTTGGGACAAGCCCAAACTGGGGACACGCCCAAAACTTTGGAGGGTTGGCCAACCACTTTGATCTTCTGTAAAATGATAACAACTCTGCAAAAGCTTAAACTTTGTGAAAATAGATGTTAACTGATTAACATCTTTAACTTATGATAAGTAATAAGTATAAAATGAGTGAAAATGAAAATGAAAGTAATGTGTTACCAAATGTAGAATCATATATCCTTTGAGGATCCTGGATCCTTAATCAGAATACCGGTATCGCTGAGGATCCCTGATCCTTCTTACTTAAAGTATTTTTTTGAAATGAACAACATTCCAAGCTCTTGGTAGGAGATCGCCATCCATTGTTATCAAATGATATGCCCCCTTTCCTGATTCAGCTTCAATTAGATAGGGGTCTTCCCACTTTGGTGCTAGCTCGCCATCAGAAGGATTTGTAGTGTTCTGGAATGCTTTTCTTAGCACAAAATCACCAACTTGAAATCTTCTAATCCTGACATTCTTGTTGTACGCTCCAACCATTCTTTGTTGATAACTGGCGATTTCCTTTTTTCTGTCTTTGAGCGAAAGCTTCTTCTTAGGATGCAGATGTTATGTTGGTTGGTGTAGAATATTACTGTGTCTTTGACAAGCATCACACTTCTTTGTGTATTCCACAGCATACGTCTTCATGGTAGGCCAATAGTATCATGTTTTAAGGATCCTTGAGAATAGTGCTTTGCCCCCAGTGTGGTTTCCACAGTCTCCTTGACTTTGAAAGCTTTAGGATTTTGTCTTGTAGAGATCTCTCCATGTTGTATATATCTTAGGATTGGAGGAATCCAGGATCCTGAATTCGACTGTGCAGGATCACCAGGTATGATTGCAGAATCCTTCACTATCTCCATGGCTATGTGATCCTCAATTGCAGGAGTTAAAACATGGGTAATGAGTATTTTTCACATCTTCTGGCATCTTTAGGAATGATCCAAGGTTAGTTATTTTCTTCCCTGGGTACCTGTGGTAGACTGAAAAAGCAAAAGAATCTGCCAGTTTCCTGACTATATCTAAGTACTTGATTAGCTTTTCACATTTGACAGTGTAAGAACTATTATAATGATTAGTAATTGATAGAGAATCTACATATACTTGAAGATACCTGATCCTCATATTATTAGCTAATTGCAAACCTGCTATCAAGGCCTCATACTCTGCCTCATGATTAGTGGTTTGGAATTCACATGCAATGGATTGGGGTATAATGTCCCCCTGTGGCGATTTTAGTAGTGTGCTTTGTCCAGTTCCTTTAACATTTGAAGCTCCATCCATGAAGAGTGTCCAAGGATCCCTGGTCTTCTCAAGTGGTTGAACTTCTAATTCAGCTTCCCTTTGTAGATCACTACTGAAATCAGCCACAAAGTCAACTAAAGCTTCATACTTGATGACGGTCCTAGGTTCATACTTAATGTCATATGCATTAAGCTTGACTATCCATTTTGCCATTCTACCTGCTATTTCAGTTTTCCTGAGAACATTCTTGATAGAAATGTTAGTTTTCACAATAATGGTGTGAGTCTCAAAATAATGTCCACGTTTAGCAGAAGCCATAATTAAATCAAGAATTAATTTCTTCAAATGAGAATACCTGGCCTCAGCATCAAGTAGAATTTTACTTACATAGTATACCGGATGTTGAGAGCCTTCATGATCCTTAACTAGGATCACACTCACTACTTTAACTGAAATAGCTAAGTATAAGGATAACGATTCTCCATTTTCTGGTTTCATCAGGGCTGGTGCTGAGGATAGATGATCCTTAAGAACGTTAAGTGCAGCTTCATGCCTATCAGTCCACTCAAACTTGTCTTTGAGCAATTTGTCTACCTCTTCTTGGATAATGGCATTCCTTTCAAGTGTAAACTTTCTCCTTTTTTGGTGGATTGGTTTGAATGACCTGTCAATGCCAAGTTTATGAGTGATACTATCCTTAGATATACCTGTCATATCTTCATGTTTCCAAGCAAAGGTAGATTTTCTTCTTTCCAAGAAGGATACTAAATCCTGCTAAATACTGTCTAGGATCCAGATCCTATAAAAATTTTGGATTCAGGATCCTCTGAGTTCAACATAATATCTTTGACGTCTTGCTCTCTTGCCTCCATGATGTCTTGCTCCTTGGAGGCTGGCTTCTTTGAAGAAGTGTAATAGTTTTTTGCCTCCTGCTGATCACTTTCTATCTTCACCGTATCTCATAGAGTTGGGACCTTGACACATTGATGATATGTTGAGAGGGATTGCCTTCATATCACGTATCCATGGCCTGCCAAAGATAACGTTACAGCAAGATAAGCAATCAATAACATAGAATTTTTTTTTAACATAATTTACTCCCTCTATGTAGATAGGAAGTTTGGTGTCCCCCAATGTAATCTTTGTCTCTCCAAGGATAGATGATCTTTGGACAATATCGGATTCAAGGATGTCCATTCTATCGAGGACATCCAACTGGATTATGTTCACTGAGCTTTTCCCATCAATGAGAATCCTGCGAACAAAATGGTTAGATATAAATAATGTAATAACTACACCGTCGTGATGAGGATCCTGAATGTCCGCACAGTTATCCTCATCATATGATATCACTTTCTTCTGGGTAAGGATGGAGGTCCGAACAGGTTTGCCCCCATTCTCCATCTTTATTTCCTTTGCACGTCTCTTAGCTGCTGAGAACCTCCGGAGATGAAATGGATGATTCAAGCATCGGATGGTGGAGGAGGAGCTTTTTCAGGAATTTTCTCAGGATACTTGATCCTTGACTTTTTCCTTCCAAGCAATTCCTTCAAATATCCTTTGCTCTAAAGATAACCTATCTCCTTCCTAAATGCTATGCACTCATCTATGAGATGACCAGAATACCCATGGTAAGCACACCATTTCGATTCGTCCTCGGTGGCAGACGGTTTGTCATTCTTCCTTGGCCACCTAACCTTGTCACCTAAACTCTGGAAGGAGGAACCTTCAACCTGCGAGGATCCTTGAGCCTGAAAGGATCCTTGAACCTGCGAGGATCCTTGAGCCTGAGAGGATCCTTGAACCTGCGAGGATCCTTGAACCTGAGAGGATCCTTGAACCTGAGAGGATCCTTGAACCTGCGAGGATCCTTGAATCTGAGACATTGCCGATGATCTAGAACGTATTCCTGTTGATCCACCCTGGTATTGGACATGTGGAGCTGCAAAGTTCTGGGAAGTTATGATCGGAGTGTCGAAATTCAGCGACCACGACATCAAAGGGGAGTGATCCTCTGCTGATTTTATCAATTTCGCGAAGGATCCTGCCATTAGTTTTGACCTGCTGCATGTGATCCTTCATCTTGTGAAAAAGTGACCGCCGACATAGAGCTTGGAGTGTTCTTCCCTGGAGAAGCCATGTGGTTGAAGGTAATGAACCGAAATAAATGAAATGAACAAAATTTCTCAGAATTGAAGCACCAATTGCCCCACGGTGGGCGCCAAACTGTTTTGGTCAAAAATCACACAAGGATAATGCAACCAAACTCTTTGTAAATGGGGAATGATGCTTGGTATGATGAACAAAGTAAAGGATCACTTAAATGTAGATTGCACAAGTGACACAAAGATTTATACGAGGAAAAAGCCCTTGATCAATGAATGATCTCCGGCATAAAAAACCTCGGGTGATGGCAACTACCGATCACCAAGCTTCAATATAACAAACAATATTTTTACAACTTCGGATGGTAACGAGCTAGGTACAAAGATCGCTATGGTGTGGTATGCTAGAGTGTGTAAGAAATGTGTTGTGTCTTCCAAATGGCGAAGAGTGCCTTTTATATAAGTGTGTGGGGTCGTATTTTAGGTAAATTACCTAACTACTAGCTCGTTACCCCTTTAGAAATAGAAGTAAATTTAGCCTAAATAATTGCCCTTGAATTGTGCTAAGTTTCCATATTCTCCACAACGTCTATTTCTGGTAATACGTGTGCGAGATTAGCGTGGAGGATTCCTTAATTACGTTGCCAAGACGAGGTCCAACTCGTAATTCCTGCAAAACAACATTAAATATAAAGAGAACAATCGTTAGTATGAGGATCCTTAGGATGATCCATGATCCTGATCCTGAAGCTCTTCTGAGGATCACTATCTGCCAAAGAAACAAGGATCACTTGTTAGGATATCATGTAAGGATCATATGTCATTAAAAATCCAGCCCTAAAACAAACCAACATATTTTTCACAAAGTATTACTAGCACACTACCTCACAAAACTAATTTGATCACTTAATTGCTTCGGTAATTTTTGACCAAAACAATTTGGCGCCCACCGTGGGGCAAGTGGTGCTATTTTTAATCAATACTTTGTTAAAATCATTACTCGGTTTTCTGTTTTCGAAAATTCTTTTCAAAACTATTTCTAATGGCTTCTCAATCGAATTTGAACTCTCCTTCCATGTCTGTTTCGACCTCTGCTGCTTCTGGTTCATTACCTCCTCCACCTTCACAAGTTTAAACTTTTCAGAGGAGAAATTAAAGCCACACACCGAGAGAAATTCCTGCTGCTCAGAATGTTTCTAGATCCGAAAATTCAGGGAGAACCCATATCCTTCCTTCTAATGACAAAATTCTGTCTTTGTTTGGTAGTATACAGGAACAAATGAAGAGGCAGCAAGAAACTAACTAGACAATCATGAAGGATATACAACTCTTGAAGTCAAACTCCAGGAAACCTGTGGAGGATACAACTACTCCTCTACAGCCCAGGATGCTGAACTTTAGTTCAGCAACATTTACCGAGGATAATCAAGGCAACATGATACCGAGTCAGTCCCGGAGCAACATGCTGGAGATACCATCATCCGCCAGGATATCGACCGTGAGGGATCCAGGATATGGCCCAGGATATGGTCCAGGATATGGCAAACGTCAACAGGCTGGTAACATGTTTGCCAATATCAGTATCCCTGCTACTAATAATTCTGATTCTTTGCAGGATATAGGTGTAACACCAGCATTGACCAGGGAACTTCAAAAATTGAAGGATATGATATCAAGTGTTCCTGGAGTAGTGCAGCCTATACCGGAAGTATCCCAGGATAGTTACAGGATATCCCGATTTACTCATCCAATTTGTGATGCTGGAATTCCAAAAAGATTCCAGACTCCCAGCATAAAGTTGTATGATGGGACGACAGATTCTGAGGAGCATATTGCCCAGTATGGGGAAAGGATGGAAATAAATCCAATCCCACCAGAACTTAAGGAAGCATGCATATGCAAAGGCTTCGGTTCGACTTTAACAGGATCGGCCTTAAAATGGCTTTTAAATGTTCCACCTTATTCTATTACATCATTTTCTCATTTAGTTAATTTGTTTATCAGTCAATTTTCTTGTAGCAGGAGCTTTGAGAAACTAACAAGTGATCTTTACAGGATAACACAAGGATCACAAGAATCCCTAAGGGATTATGTTAACAAATTTAGTAAAGAATCCCTGGATATCCCGAATCTTGATGTTGCTACGGCAGTACAAGCGTTTAAAATGGGGTTACGGAAGGATTGTCAATTTTATCAGGATCTTGTAATGAATCCTTGCAGGAATTTAGATGAAACTCGGAATAGGGATTTGAGATACATAAGGCTTGAAGATGACAAGAAAATGCATGAGAGGATGAACACATCTTCAACATATGAATGGACAAATCGGAAGTCAGAATCTTCCTACAAATAGTATCGTTCAAAGCCTTATACTAAGACTGATAATAAGAGAGTGAATGTTGTTGAAGATGAGGACGATGAAGAATATCCTGAAATCTCAGAGTATTGTTTTTCTGTAAATGTTCCTGAGTTAATGTATGCTATGCAGGGACTGGGGGACAAAGCTAGTGGCCGAAAAAGAATCCAAGGAATACAGATTGGAAGGATAAATCTAAATTATGTGCCTTTCATGAAGACTTTGGGCACATGACAGATGATTGCATAGCCTTGAGAAAGGAGATAAGCTACTTGCTGAGCAAAGGATACTTGAAAGAATTCCTCGGTAGAAAGAAGAAAGCTCAGGATACTGACCAGGATCCTGAGAGAGCTGCATCTCCATGCCCAGATGCCAAGATAATTAACTTTATCTCCGGGGGATCTGACATATGTGGAACTTCTTACTCTATAGCTAAGAGGCATGCCAGGAAGGCTAAGGAGGAAATAGGAGATAAGCCCACAAGGATGACCATGCTTACGGATGATAAAGTCATTACTTGGTAAAGGGTCACGAAGGTCAGCAGTATCCTGTCTATTATGTTAGTAAAAGTTTACTAGATGCTGAGACTAGATATTCACACTTAGAAAAATTAATATTAGCTTTAGTTATGGCATCGACTAAACTTAGACATTACTTTGAAACACATAGAATTCCTATTAAATCTAATTATCCTATTAAAAATGTGCTTAGGAAACCTCAGATGTCTGGTAGGGTGGCTAAGTGGTCTGTTAAATTAAGTGCTTATGTCTTAGTTTACGAACCTAGAAATGCTATAAAGTCTCAGGCTCTAGCGGACTTTGTGGCTGATTTTAGTAATGATTTACAAGAAGAAGCCGACCTAGAAGTGCAACAGCTAGGTGAAAACTCAGATATTTGGACACTGTATACTGATGGTGCATCTAATGTCAGAGGGATAGGCTTGGGAATATTACTAAAATCACCACAGGGGGACATACTACCCCAGGCTATTAGATGTGAATTCACTGCTACGAATAATGAAGCTGAGTATGAAGCTTTGATAGCAGGACTACAACTAGCCAAGGATATGTATATTAAATGTTTACAAATATTTGTTGATTCCTTGTTAATTACTAACCATTTCAATGGATCCTATGCAGTAAAATGCGAAAAGTTAGCTGAATATTTTGAAATTGTTAAAAAACTTAGCAGGATGTTTCGAAATATTTTCACTTGAACAGGTACCAAGGGAAGAGAATGGTGAAGGAGATGCATTAGCAAACTTAGGATCTGCTGTCAGGATACCAGAAGGAACACAGATACCGATAATCCATATCCTACACCCTGCGACGGAACATTTTAAGTCCCAGGATAAGCAAGTATCAAGTATCAGTGATCCTGATGTAGAATATCCTGATGGATATCCTGATTCCTGGATGACACCAATTATCAAGTACCTACAAGAGGGAGATATCCCTAAGAAAAAAAAATCCTAGAACATTCAGGATGAAGGTATCTCGTTTTACTTTGATAAATGACATCTTGTATAAGAAATCTCTTGTAGGTCCATACTTAAGATGCTTGGAGGATCCTGAAACTAAAGAAGTTCTCCAAGACAAACACGAAGGAGACTGTAGCAACCATACTGGGGGCAGAGCTTTATTTTCAAAGGTGTTAAGAACAGGTTATTACTGGCCAACTATGAGGAATGACGCTATGGAGTATTCTCAGAAGTGTGATGCATGCCAAAGACATAGCAACATACTACATCAGCCTGCAGAGCCATTATATCCTATTGTATAATGGGGAATGGATATAGTAGGAAAACTCCCTGTAGCTCCAGGAGGAAAAGTCTTCATGTTAGCAATGACATATTACTTTTTTAAATGAGTTGAAGTAGAAGCCTTTGTTCAAGTCAGGGATCAAGAAGTGTTCATCAACAAATAAACCACAGACTTTTGTAAGAGTTGGGGCATAAAAATGATCACATCAACACCAATACATCCTCAAGCTAATGGGCAGGCAGAATCTTCGAACAAGATAATCGTCAACAACTTGAAGAAAAGACTAGGAGCAAAGAAAGGAAATGGGCAGAAGAATTACGTTTTGTTCTATGGGCAGATAGGACAACTATGAAGAATGCTACTGGGCAAACCCCATTTTCTTTGGTATTTGGGGCAGAAGCAGTGATCTCGACAGAAATGGTGATACCGACAGCTAGATCAAGCCTACGGGACCCTGTATCAAATCCTGAAATCTTATGTCAAGAACTAGATCAAGCCTACCGAGATGCAGCAAAGCTAAGGATGGCGGCATACCAGCAGAGGATAGCCAAATCATATAACAAGAATTTAAGGACTATAAGATTTCAAGTTGGAGATTGGGTGTTGAGAAAAGCTTTCCAGAATACAACCAACCCTGCCGATGGAAAATTAGGTCCAAAATGGGAAGTACCCTATGAAATTGAGTCAGAATCTGGGAAATGAGCATACCGACTCAAGAATATGGAAGGGGATATGTTGCCAAGATCCTGGAATGCTATACACCTTAAAGCTTACTTCAAGTGAGTTTAGAATTTAATTTCTAACTCAGGATGGTATGAATTCTATCTCTCTTAAATTCATCTAATTTTATTTACTCTTCTTGAACCCAATACTGACTTAAGCATCAGAGGGGTGTTAGCCAAGCTAACACCCACCTTAGTTTAAAGGTGTTTTGTAGAATATGCTTCGGGATATAGCTCCAAGATACACACTCAGGATACTTCGAAAGATTAGAGGATTGGCCCCATCTCTCACGATTAAGGGATCCTAATCCCTTCAAAGGTTTAAAGGTATTCACCTTTCTCACGAATTGGGTTTAAACACCCCACCTGGAGCGCAAGTTATCCAGGGATAGTTCAAGGTGGCAGGACCAGTTCATGTAAAAGTGTCTGACAATTTCGTTACTGTTGGCTATACCCTGGATCCTCAAGGTATATGAGGATTGATCACCCTCTCTCACGAAAGGGTATTTTCATACTCTCTAAGGTTTAAAGGTTTTCACCTTTCTAAGTCTTGGGGTTTATACACTCCCACCTGTAGCGCACGAAAATTTGGGATTTTCCCCAGAATACTTAAGGGTTTATCCCCAGAATATTATGGATCTATCTCCAGGATACTAAGGGTTTATCCCCAGAATATTAAGGGTTTATCCCTAGTGAAACTAAACTTTTTGACAAGTTCCAAAGAAATGACGAACTACGATTGTCTTTACACACGTTCTTCTGTTGGTGAAAAGTTACGGATTTTAATCACTAAGTGAAGAGATACTCAAGTGTGTCATATATTGATGCAATATCCTGCGCAGACTGGGGACATTTATGCTGGAGCAAGAACGAAACCTATGCCAACATTATATCCTACTGGGGACATGGTCAATGGTCCAAAGGTCTATTACAAAGTGTTTGCCTAAATCTCTCTGGTATGGATTCTTGTTTAAATTTGCTCTAAGTATAAGACCCTTATCTAAAAAAAACGGAACTTGTTAACTATGGGAGTTTGTGTTATACCGAGATCTTCACTGTTTCACAAGCTTCGGTGTAGAGATGCGTCAGACGCTCAAGACCCTACAAAACAGAACTCATGTATTGTTAATATAATCTAACCAGGGTATCGATTCAGCATATGTGTGCAGGATGTAGGATAATGACATTTACCTGGTTAAGGAAAGAAGTCGTGAAATGGCTAGATTCCATGAAACCAAGGTTCTCGTAGGAAAAGACTTCAGCGATGACAAGAGAATCAGATTCTTTCCTCTTACGGGAACTAGAAGCACGGAGCTTCGCTGCTGAGGAAGGCTTGGGCATGGCTGCAGATTTAGAACTAGTTGAAGGCTTGGATGCTATGGAAGGCTTGGAGCTAGGCTCTTTCTTTACTGGAACGGTTGCCGGGAAACTGTCAAGCTCTTCCAGATCGAAAATTGGAACAAGTTTGCTGGAATCTACATAAAAGGGAAGTAATTTCAATTTTTATATGTTAATACATCAACTAACTGTTTTGGTCAAAAATCTGATGAGGATAATGCAACCGAACTCTTTGTTATGGGGTATGATGCTTGAAATGAGGAACAATGATAAGGATCACTTCAATGTAAATTGCACAAACGACACAAGGATTTATATGAGGAAAAAGCCCTTGATCAATGAATGATCTCCGGCATAAAAAACCTCGGGTGATGGAAACTACCGATCACCAAGCTCAAATTAATCAATAAATGTTTACAACTTTGGATAGTAACGAGCTAGGTACAAGGATCACTATGGTGAAATGTGTAAAAGTGTGTGAAAACTGTTAAGTGTTTGCCGAATGCTTCAAGAGTGTAGTTGTACGAGAGTGTGTGTAGCTGAAAATGGCTAAGTGTTCTAATCACTAGCTCGTTACCCCTTTTAAAAATAGAAGTTAACTATGCTAACAAACTATCCGACTTTTGTGCCATGCTCCCACGTTCTCCACAACGTCCATTTCCAGTCAAACGTGTGCGAAATACCCGTGGAATATTCCATAGTAACGTTGCCAAGACGAAGTCAAGCTTGTTACTCCCGCAAAATAATAAGAAATACAAACAAACAATCGTTAGTATGAGGATCCTTAAGGTGATCCATGATCCTGATCCTGAAGCTCTTCTGAGGATCACTATCTGCCACAGAAGTAAGGATCATTATTAGGATAACAAGTAAGGATCACGGGTCATTAGAAAATCCTCCCCTAACAATTGCCCCCAAAATATAAGGAGTAATATGTAAGATGAACGAATTATATTTTCTTAATCTTATCCGCAACTAACTAACAGATATATAGCCGTTGATGTAGAGCTATCCGTTGCAACTGTGACGTCACAGAAGTGACATCCCTGCACAATCATGATTATAAATAGGAGATATAGATAGGATCGTTTTGCATTTAAATTTCAGAGATACTCCCTTTATAATCTCATCCGAAGATCAAACAGGTATACTTTCTTCATCTTCTTCCTTCTCTGTTTTATTTCTTTTCCTTTCATCTTGCAAAAAATGTTGCTCCGGAACTCTCCTGCTAAGGATCCCAAAAAGAATAGCCCCTTGAAGGGTCAAGGGATCAACAAGGATTCCCCACAAGAGAGGTGTTGCTTCACTGATCCCCAGATTGGCAAAATCCGGCACTATTTTCCGGCGAACACCTTCTTCAAACCTTTCAGTCCTACTGCCCTGAGCGATTACATCTCTGAAACTTGGGTTGCCTTCCCGGTCACTCCTTGCATGATAGGATACTCGTATCCTTTCCCTCAATTCACCCAATCCTTTTTCTCCCTCACTGGCATCTGCTATATCCAGGCCATGCCGATGATCTGGAGGGTTCTATACACCCTTGAAAGGATCATCGAGCAAGAAGGGATCGATCTTGGAATGTCAGAGCTTGGTGAGATGTATGACCTCACTACTTTCGGATCCCACCGTTACTTATTCAAACGAAAAGCTGGTGAAGAGCACCCGATCTTCAAAGCCACCAAGAATGACACTAACTGGAAGCGACGCTTCTTCTTTGTCAGAAGAGACACCATTCCAAACGGAAAGGATCTGCCCAGGGAGTGGTGCACCCATGGTAGGATAGAGGATCCTGATAAGGATCACCAGACGATTTTCTTTTCACATAAGGATCACTAACACCCTTTTTTGTTTCTGATGTGCAGCTATCTCTGTCTCACACCTCAGACTGTCCCCTGCCGCCAAAGAGAGACTTGCTGCTTTTAGGAGGCTTGATCCTGCAACAAGAACATTCAACACCAACACCCAGGACTCCCAAGAGATATCCTCAGGCTCAGTCACAATGTCAAGTAAGTATCCTGTTCTCAGTATAATTTAGGATTTAAATAGATAGTTAAATATAAATAGGGTAAGGATACTTATCTTGTTATGAACGTATAGGTGCTGGAAAATCCTCAAAAGCTGCCTCCAAGTTTGGTATGGCTGATCTTGACACCGTCAAATCCAAGAAGAAGGCCATTGCAAGCCCGAGCGTCTCCATCCCCAAGGCACCCATCAAAGGAAGGGGTGGCAAGAAGAGAAAGAGTTCTGAAGCTGAGGACCTACAAGGCCTGCCCCTGCTCCGCCAACAGTTCCTCGAATACTTCAATGAGGTAAGGATCACTGGTTCTGCTTACATATCCTGACCATATATCCTGCTCATATGAGGATCACCTGACCTTGAACCGCCTTGACTTCTTTGCAGAAATTTGCTGAGATTGAGGATTACGTGGGGAGCGTTGAGAAGCTAGATGAGAAGATCGCTGATCTCCAACAGGTTGCCGTGCTCAAGGATCTTAAGATCGCTGATCTTGAAAAAGCCCTTCAAGTTGCTAGGAACGAGACGGCCAAAATCCTGATTGACATCGACTACGAGAAGCATGAAATCGTGGAAGGTGCAAAGGTCTCTGCCGCCATCACCATGTACAAGACAAAATTGCAGATGGCCCAGGAAGCCCAAGATCCTAACTTCGACAAAAGCAGCTAGGATGTTGAAGGGTGGAAGGCAAGGCTAGCTGATCTGGAGGATGATGAGGAGGCTGAGGAGGCTGAAGGGATCCTGACAATTGAGGCTGGAGGCAGTGGCAAGGATCAAGGTGGAGAAGCTGGAGGTGGTGATGCAGTGAAGGTCTAGGCTGCATGATTGGGCGATGATGGAAACTTCTAGACATAGCCGGAGCCCAATTTTTTTTGTTTGATGGTTGTTTTGTTGAACAATTTGATGGTTTGTACTGAACAATAGTTTTTAGGATTAAGGATCCAGGATCCTTCAGACAATAGGCAGGATTGCAAATGGTGGAGGGATCCTCTGTTTGGGGGATGAAGCCATTGTGATCCTGCCGCCTCTATATTCCTGCACTACTTAGAACTTATTATCATGGACACCCTTTACCTACCCCAGCGGACGGGCCACGTATTGCTGGTAGATGCTCGGGGTAGGTAATTTTGACAACCTTTTAAGGGTTAACCTTTTGTTAATAAATAAAACCTTAATCTTTTGTGGCTTATCTAGTGTTGTTATCTTTTTTTTTGTTTTTCTAACTTTCAATTGTATACTTACCTAAATATGAAATTGTTAGGGCTGGATTTTTATGACCTATGATCCTTACATGTGATCCTTATATGTGATCCTAACCAGTGATCCTTGTTTCTCTGGCAGATAGTGATCCTCAGAAGAATTCCAGGATCAGGATCATGGAGTATCCTAGGGATCCTCATACTAACGATTGCTCTCTTTGGATTTAATGTTGTCTTGCAGGAATTTCGAGAAGGATCCGCTCTTAGCAACGTAAACAAAAGACTCGTCTTTACAACTTTGGCATAAGCACAATCAAAGATGGACGTTGTGGACGATATGGAAACTCAGCATAATTTAAGGGCGATAATTTAGGCTAGATTTACTTCTATTCCTAAAGGGGTAACGAGCTAATAGTTAGGTTATTTACCTAAAATACGACCACTCACACTTGTATAAATAGCACTCTTCCACATTCGGAAAACACAACACACTTCCCTCACGCTTTGACACACGATACTATAGTGATCCTTGTACTTAGCTCGTTACCATCCGAAGTTGTAACCTTTATTTGTTATATTGAAGTTTGGTGATCGGTAGTTTCCATCACCCGATGTTTTTTATGCCGGAGATCATTCATTGATCAAGGGCTTTTTCCTCATATAAATCCTTGTGTCACTTGTGCATTTTACATTTAAGTGATCCTTCACTTTGTTCATCATACCAAGCATCATTCCCCGTTTACATAAAGTTTGGTTGCATTATCCTTGTGTGATTTTTGACCAAAACAGTTTGGCGCCCACCGTGGGGCAATTGGTGCTTCATTCATAAGAAAGCTTTTCCGTTGGTGATCATTCCGGAAGTGTTGCATGGCTTCATCATTGAAGAATACTTCCACAGCGATGTCGGCAGTCAATTCATCTACTGGCATTCCACCTTTGCCTCCACCACCAACCGGATCTCAGAAAATTGCTGAGAAGAGACCAACTCCTATCTTCTCTAAACCTTCATCTTCTTCTGCTCTAACTTCTTCTGCTCCCAGTACTAGTGATATATTTACTTTGATTTTGCAGATGAGGGATCGTATGCAGCAGCAGGATGAAACTAATGCAGGATCCTCAGAGAAATCGGAGATCTCAAAAGGCAAAAGAAAACGGCAGAGGATCATTCCCCACTGATGCCCAAATCTTTGAATTTTGATACTCCAATGATTACTTCTCAGCCATCAGAGGTCCCAGACATTCAACATATGGGTGGATCAAGAGGAGTGCATTTTGGCTCAGCAGTAGTAACTCAGGCATCGGGATCATATTTCCAACCGGCAGGATCTTATACTCAACATATGGGATCCTTCATGAACTCAGGATCCTCCTTCGTTCCAGGATTATCCCAGGTTCAAGGATCCTCCTTTGTTCCAGGATCATCCCAGGTTCAAGGATCCTCCTTTGTTCCAGGATCATCCCAGGTTCAAGGATCCTCCTTCGTTCCAGGATCATCCCAGGTTCAAGGATCCCTTCAGATACCAGGATCCTTGAAGAATTTGCAAACAGGAAGTCTAGATGTCCATCAAGGAGATTTTATTCCAATGCAGACCATTGCTTCCACTGGTCCATCCATTATCCTAGAATCCCAGCAATATGGATTCACACCCAATGTTCCTAACTTGAACCCGATGGGAGGTAACACTTTTAATAATTCTCTTACCACTAACCATGGATTCATGCAGGATACAGGTATCAATCATGCTATGGCCAGAGAACTACAAAAACTGAAGGATATGATGTTTTGGTCAAAAATCACACAAGGATAATGCAACCAAACTCTAAGTAAACGGGGAATGATGCTTGGTTTGTTGAAAAAGTAAAGGATCACTTTGATAAGAAATATGCAAGTGACACAAGGATTTATACGAGGAAAAAGCCCTTGATTAATGAATGATCCCTGGCATAAAAAACCTCGGGTGATGGCAACTACCGATCACCAACTTCAATATATCAAAATATGGTTACAACTTCGGATGATAATGAGCTGAGTACAAGGATCACTATCGTAATGTGTGTCTAAGCGTGTGAGAATTGTGTTGTATGTCTTCCGAATGGGGAAGAGTGTTATATATACAAGTGTAGGTGGCCTATTTTAGGTAAAAAGACTAATAATCAGCTCATTACCCCTTTAGAAATAAAAGCAAATCTAGCCTAAATTATCGCCCTTAAATCATGCCAAGTTTCCATATCCTTCACAACGTCCATCTCCGATTAAGCACATGCTATAGTTGTAATGACGCGTCCTTTGATTGTGATGCTAAGAGCGGATCCTGCTAGATGTCCCTGCAAAATAACATTAAATTCAATGAAAGCAACTGTTAGCATGAGGATCCTATGATGGCCCGTGATCCTGATCCTGAAACTCTGCTGAGGATCACTATCTGCCAAAGAAATAAGGATCATTGGTTAGGATCACATGTAAGGATCATGTATTATAAAAATCCAGCCCTAACAATTGCCCCCAAAATATAAGGAGTGATTTTGTAAATAAATGAGTTATATTTTGCTTTGATCTTATCTGCAACGAACGATTCGGATAACTAGCCGTTAAACTCGGACTAGCCGTTGCAACCCTTAAGTCATAGACGTGACAATCCTGCAGATCATGATTATAAATAGGAGATAGGGTTAGGATCAATTTGCATTTAAATTCAAGATATACTCCCTTTATAATCTCGTCCGAAGATCGGTCAAGTATTCTCCTCTTTTCTTTCTTCCTTCTCTTACTCTGTTTTTATGCTCCTCTATTTCTATTCTTCTGTGAATATGTTGCTCCGGAATTCCCCTCACAAGGATCACAAGAAGAACAGCCCCTTGAAATGTCAAGGGATTATCAAGGACTCTCCTACTGAGAGGTGTTGCTTCACCGATGCTCACATCGATAGGATCCGTCACTGCTTTCCGGCGGATACACATGGGTAGCTTTTCCTGCAACTCCGTTCACCATAGGATATTCGTATCCCTTTCCAGCTTTCACCCAATCTTTCTTTTCCCTGACCGGCATGTCTTATATTCAAGCCATGCCGATGATCTGGAGGGTTCTGTATACCCTTGAGAGGATCATTGAGCAGGAGGGGATTGACTTAGGGATGTCGGAGCTGGCTGAGCTATATGGTCTTACCACGTTTGGTTCCTGTCGATACTTGTTGAAACGGAAAGCTGGGGAGGATCACCCTGTTCTTAAGGTCACCAAGAATGATACAAATTGGAAGCGACGATTCTTCTTTGTTAGGAGGGATACCATCCCTAATGGGAAGGATCTGCCCAAGGAGTGGGCTACTCATGGTAGGATAGAGGATCCTGGAAGGATCACCATCAGACTTGTCTCTTATGATAAGGATCACTAATGTCCTCTTTGTCTTTTGTGCAGCTATATCCATTGCTCATCTCAAGTTAACCCCTGCCGCAAGAGAGAGGGTTCTAGCTTTCAAGAAGCTTGATCCTGAAATCAGAAGTTTTCAAGTTGCCATTCAAGATTCACAGGAAGTATCCTCTGCATCTGCCACAATGTCAAGTAAGTATCCTCATTAAAAAGTAGTTCTATGTAGGATTTTTAAATTAGTTAAAGTACTTATCTTGTTTTGATTGTGTAGGCGCTGGGAAATCTGTCAAGTCTGCCTCCAAGTTTGGTATTGATGAACTCGCCAGTGTCAAGCCTTCAAGGAAGAAGACCCCTGCTGCTAGTCCCTCTGCTTCAGCCCCTAAAGCTCCTATTAGGGGTAAGGGAAAGAAGAGAAAGACTTCTGAGGATCTTCAAGGATTCCCCCTGCTCCGCCAGCAATTTCTTGATTACGTTAATGAAGTAAGGATCATTGCCCCTGTTGGTTATCCTACTTGAATATCCTGCTCGAATATCATGCCTGTATATCCTGCCTGTATATCCTGCCTGCTTCTTTGAGGATCACCTGGCCCTGAACTTACTTTTTTTTTTCTTTTCTGCAGAAACTTGCTGAAATAGAAACACATATTGGCCACGTTGAGGATCAAGACCGCCAAATTGCCGACCTCCCACAGATGGGTGTGCTGAAGGATCTCAAGATTGCTGATCTTGAGAAGGAGCTCCGGGCCACCAAGGATAAAGCTGCCAGGATGCTGATCAATTTTGATTATGAGAAGCATGACATTACCCAGGATGCCAAGATCTCTGCTGCGATAACCATGTATAAGATCCAGCTGCAGATGGCTGCGGAGGCTCAGGATCCTTCCTTCGACAAGGGCACATGGGACGTGGAAGGCTGGAAGGCAAGGCTGGCAGAGTTGGAGGATGATGAGGAGGCTGAGGAGATCCCATTGCTTGAAGGCGGTGATGTTGGCAAGGATCAGGGGGAAGCAAGTGGAGCTGGTGGTGACGATGCAGCGAAGGTTTGAGCTGCAGGATTGGGCAATGATGGATATTTCGAGACTAGGCCGGAGCCCAATTTTTTTTTGAACTTGGTAGTGGTTTTTGTGGTTGTGATGTTTTCAAACAATGATGGTCTGTACTTAAACAATAGTTTTTAGGGTTAAGGATCATGGATCCTTTGAACAATAGGTAGGATCGCAAATGGTGGAGGGATCCTCTGTTTGGGGGATGAAGCCTTTGTGATCCTGTCGCTTTTAATTTCCTGCACCTGCTATGACCGCATAGACAATGGACACCCTTTGCCAACACATGTGGACGGGCCACGTTTTGCTGGTAGAAACGTGGGTTGGCAATTTTGACAACTTTTGAAAGGGTTAAAATCCTTTGTTAATAAGATAACTCTAACCTTTCTGGCTTATCTCGTGTTGTTATCCTTTATTTATCCTCTTATTTTCCAATTGTTTTAGAAATATATTTGTTAGAATAACAGAAGTTGAGCAAATCTGGTTTAATAAATTTAGGATATGATCCTAGATCAAATATCCTATTATTGAATATTTTTCAAAGCAATTTATTTCAAGGATCATAGGTTTAGTTGTCAAAGTGTAAGGGTTGTTCAGAATAATGAGCATAATCAAAATAGTCAAGGATCATACCTGAGGATCCAAGTTAGGATCCTAACCTTTCATCAAGATAACCGTAGATGAGATTTTAATGGATAATAAGGATTAAGGATCCTTATTTGTTTAACTTCGAAAACCTGAAAAATGGAATATAACTTGGGACTAAGCCAATATAAAAGATAAGTTAGTAACTGGGGACAAGCCCAAAGGATAACTGGGGATGATCCCAAAGGATATCTGGGGACAAGCCCAAAGGATCACTGGGGACAAGCCCGAAGGATAACTGGGGACAAGCCCAAGGATCGTATGTAAACTGGAGTATGGCCCTTACTGGCGACTATCCAATCTTAGTGACATGAAAATGCCAAAACCTTAGCTAACGTGAAAACGTTAGAAACCTTAGGAACGGATGTATGGTACGTCTACCATTATACGTAGGATCCTAGGCATAGCCAGTACGATGAGGTTGTCAGCCCCGAAAGTGGGTACTGGTCCCAAAGACGTGAACTTTACCAGGATCATCGTGCGCTACTGGCGAAAACTGGGGACAAGCCCAAGGATAACTGGGGTTGAACCCAAGGATCTGTGGTGCTTTTGAAGATCTTTAACGATGTGCTGAAGATACCTGGACTATCATAACTCAAATGGTCCGTGAGAAGAGGATGAAGGATGCATGATCCTTATCCTTGGGTAAAAATAAGAAAACGGAAAAGTTCTGAGATAAGGACTTTACCAGAGTAAGGATCACTGATATCGCCGGGATCCTTCGAGGATGCTTCCAATGTAAGGATCATATGATTGGAGGATCCTGTTCACATGAAATATTTTTTTAAGTGAACAGCATTCCAGGCTCTTGGTAACAAATTTCCTTCCATGGTTAGCAATCTGTATGCCCCCTTTCCTGCTTCGGCTTCGATCAAGTAAGGGCCTTCCCACTTTGGTGCTAACTTCCCGTCAGCAGGATTGATAGTGTTTTGGAATGCTTTTCTCAACACCATATCCCCGACTTGGAACTTCCTTATCCTAACATTTTTATTGTAAGCACCAGCCATTCTTTGTTGGTAGCTTGCCATCCTTATCCTAGCTAAATCCCTGATTTCCTCAATAGTATCCAAGTCTTGAGCTAAGATTGCAGCATTCTCTTCAGGATCACGAGTACTTGTTCTAGCAGTTGGAACCACCATTTCTGTTGGGATCACTGCTTCTGCCCCAAATACTAAAGAGAAGGGTGTTTGACCAGTGGCATTCTTGGGAGTTGTTCTATCAGCCCATAGCACATAAGGCAATTCCTCTGCCCACTTCCCCTTCTTGGATCCTAGCTTCTTCTTCAGATTGTTGATGATGATCTTGTTGGATGATTCTGCTTGACCATTGGCTTGTGGATGGACTGGTGTTGATGTTATCATCTTAATTCCCCAACTGTCACAAAAGTTAGTGGTTCTGCTCCCAATGAATTGGGAACCATTATCACATAAAATTTCAGAGGGAATGCCAAATCTAGTTATAATGTTTCTTTTAATAAAGGATATAACTTCCTTTTCTCTGACTTGAGCAAAAGCTTCAGCTTCTATCCATTTGGAGAAGTAGTCGGTCATGGCAAGCATAAATATTTTTCCACCAGGTGCTTTAGGGAGCTTGCCAACTATATCCATCCCCCATCTCATGAATGGCCAAGAGGATGGTATAGGATGTAGAAATTCAGCTGGTTGATGAAGGATATTGTTGTGTCTTTGACAAGGATCACACTTCTTAGCATATCCTACAGCATCCCGTTTCATAGTTGGCCAGTAGTATCCTGTTCTAAGGATCCTTGAGAACAATGCCCTGCCCCCAGTGTGGTTTCCACAATCTCCTTCATGGAAGTCTCTCAACACTTCTTCAATTTCAGGATCCTCGATACATCTTAAATATGGTCCTGCAAGAGATCGTTTATATAGCACATTATTTAAGATTGTGAATTGAGATACCTTGATCCTGAAAGCTCTAGGATTCTCTCCCCTAGGAATCTCCCCGTGTTGTAAGTATCTCATGATTGGTGAGATCCATGATCCTGAATGAGTTTCTTCACTAGGGATCATTGCAGTATCCTCTTCTATTTCCATGGCCACCTGATTTTCAATAGCAGGAGCTAGGATATGGATGATGGGGATACTTATATCTTCTGGGATCTTCAAGGATGATCCTAGGTTGGCCAATGCATCAGCTTCTGTATTTTCCTCCCTTGGTACCTGTGTTAAACTGAAGGAAACAAAAGAGAGTGCCAATTCTTTGACTATCTCTAAATATTTGGTTAGTTTTTCACCTTTAACAGCATAGGATCCATTAAAGTGATTGGTGATCAATAATGAGTCTACATATACTTTAAGATATTTCACCCCCATATCCTTAGCAATTTGCAAGCCAGCAATTAAGGCTTCATATTCAGCCTCATTGTTAGTTGCTTGGAACTCACAGGCTATGGAGTAGGGTATTATGTCCCCCTGTGGCGATTTTAGTAGTATCCCAAGCCCTGTGCCCTTGACATTTGAGGATCCATCAGTGTGTAGTATCCAGGGATCCTTGGTCTCATCCAGCTGCTGTACTTCCAATTCTGCTTCCTTTTGTAGATCACTACTGAAATCAGCCACAAAGTCAGCTAGTGCTTGGGATTTAATGGTTGTTCTAGGCTCATATCTTATTTCATGGGCACTAAGCTTTACTGCCCACTTAGCCATTCTTCCGGACATCTCTGGTTTCCTGAGGACATACTTGATTGGAAAATTAGTTCTAACAACAATAGTATGGGTTTCAAAATAATGTCTTAGCTTAGTAGATGCCATAATTAATGCAATAATAAGTTTTTCAAGGTGTGAATACCTGGATTCGGCATCAAGTAAACTCTTACTTACATAGTAGATAGGATGTTGTGTACCTTCGTGATCCTTAACAAGGACTGCACTTACAGCGGTTGAGGATACTGCTAGGTATAAGGATAACACATCACCTTTTCCGGGTTTCATTAATGCTGGTGCTGAGGACATATATTCTTTAAGGGCTTGTAAAGCATTCTCATGCTTTTCAGTCCATTCGAATTTCTTGTTTTTCCTTAGGATATCATAAAATTCTTTACATCTTTCTGAGGATTTTGATATAAACCTGTTCAGAGCTGCTATCCTGCCTGTTAGCCTTTGCACATCCTTAGCATTGGCAGGGGACTTGATATTTACTAGTGCTTTTAATTTGCTCCGGGCTTGCTTCAATGCCCCTCTGGGTTACCATATATCCTAAGAATTTACCTGCTTTAACACCAAAGTGACATTTTGAAGGATTAAGCTTCATGTTATAATTATCAAGGATATCAAATGCTTCCTCCAAGTCCCTTAGGTGATCCTCAGCTTTCTTTGACTTGACTACCATATCATCTATGTATACTTCCATAGTTTGTCCTATTTGATCTTTGAACATCATATTCACCAGCCTTTGATATGTTGCACCTGCATTTCTTAGTCCAAAAGGCATGGCAATATAACAATATAAACCGGTTGGGGTCATAAAGGCTGTATCCTCTTGGTCAGATGGTTCCATCTGAATTTGTTGGAATCCAGATGATGCATCCATAAAGGTTAACAGTTCATGCCCCGCCGTTGCATCCACCATGGAGTCAATGTGGGGTAATGGGAAAGGATCCTTGGGACATGCCTTATTCAGATCAGTGAAATCGACACATACCCTCCACTTTCCGTTTTTCTTTTGGACAACAACCACATTGGCTAACCATTTTGGATATTTTACCTCTCTGATCATACCTGCTTGAAGTAGTCTCTCTACTTCTTCCCGGATAATGGCATTCCTTTCTGGTGCAAACTTCCTCCTTTTTTGATGGATTGGTTTGATCGACCTGTCAATGCCAAGTTTATGAGTGATAATATCCTTAGATATACCTGTCATATCTTCATGTTTCCATGCGAAGGTAGATTTTCTTCTTTTGAGGAAGGATATTATGTCTTCTTTCAACTCGCCAAGGATCCCTGATCCGATATAGATTTTTGATTCAGGATCACTAGGATCCAAAAGGATTTCGTCCACATCCTGTTCCCTTGCCTCCAAGACATTCCTTGGAGGATACTGTAATTGCTATTGTTCCCTTGGCTTTGAGGTTGGCTTCATGGATGAGGTATAACAATCCTTAGCCTCCTGCTGATCACTGTCGATCTTGATTATCCCCCATGGGCTAGGGAGTTTCACACATTGATGGTAGGTGGATGGGACTGCTTTCATATCATGTATCCAGGGCCTGCCAAGGATAACATTGCAACAAGATAAACAGTCAATAACACAAAATTTTTGGTAATTATGTAATCCTTCCACGTAGATTGGGAGTTTGATGTCCCCCAGAGTTTTCTTCGTTTCTCCACTGAATCCCACAAGCACGGAGGATCTTGGTGTGATGTCTGATTCTGGGATACCCATTTTCTTTAGAACATCGAGCTGGATAATGTTTACTGAGCTTCCTCCGTCGATAAGGATCCTGCGGACAAAATGGTTAGAAATAAAGAGAGTAATAACTAAACTATCATGATGAGGATCCTGGATGTTAATGCGATCATCCTCATCAAATGTTATCGTCTTTCCTTCCGAGACACTTGATGTTCGAATAGGTCTTTCTCCATTATCCATTTTTGCTTCCTTTGCATGCCTTTTGGCTGCCGAGAAGGATGTACCACAAATATCTGATCCTCTGGAAATAAAGTTGATCACTTGTGCATTCGCCGGAGGGGCTGGAGCCTTTTCAGGGATCCTTTCAGGATCCTGAGTCTTTTGCTTTTTTCTTCCCAACAATTCTTTCAAATGTCCCTTGCTTAGCAGATATCCAATTTCTTTTCTTAATGCTATGCATTCTTCAGTTAGATGCCCGAAATCCTCGTGGTATGCACACCACTTTGACTTGTCTTTAGTCCCGGATGGTTTGTCATTCTTTCTGGGCCATCTGGCTTTTTCTCCTAGATTCTGCATTGCAAGGATTAGTTCATGATTGTCAACAGAAAAACAATATTCAGAAATTGGAGGATAATCCTCATCATCCTCTTCTTGGTCAACAGCATGCACGTTCTGGTTGTCATTTCTATGGTAGGATTTGAATTTATTGCTCCTGAAGGAGGATCCTTGCTTCTCCTGTTTTGAGG